>NC_054712.1:35483765-35723765 GCF_016097555.1 Gigantopelta aegis
ACTATATATATATATATATATATATATATATATATATATATATATATATATATCAGAAGGTGTTTTATTGCATTTTTCTTAGTGTCTATCTACTTGGGAAAAGTTAAAAAAAATAAAAGAAATTTTATGCTGTTACATGTATATCCATAAAGTGGGAATTTAAAAAAGGGGGATTTGAGGGGGGGGGGGGGTTGAAGGTAGGTGCCGTTCTGTTTACCCATACATGTTTTTATACAGTGTCAACATGAACGCATTGAGTATTATACAAAATATATTTATTTTCTTTACTGTTAATGTGTTTTCCGCCATATCTAAGTATATAAAATACTAGACGGACCTGTGTAGGAACGTCCTGTACAGAGCCGTCATCATTCCATATATTTATTATTATTATTATTATTATTATTATTATTATTATTATTTAAGGAGTGTCTGTTATTTCTTTTACGTTCATCGGGGTATGAACAAAATAAATCATCCGTAAACTGTGTGAATCGGCGAAGCCGTTCTCACATAAGTTTGCGGATGATTTTTTTGTTCATACCTAGATGAACGTAAAAGTAATAACAGACAATACTTATAATTAAATTTGAAACATACCGAGTAATAACAACATTAAAAGTTCATATATATATATATATATATATATATATATATATATATATATATATATATATATATATATATATATATATATTCTATTGAGTATTGTCCGAAATATACATATATTTTCTGTATATACAAAATATATATTTATTTTCTTTACTGTTAATGTGTTTTCCACCATATCTAAGTATACTAGACCGCCCTGTGTAGGAACGTCCTGTACAGAACCGGTAAGGTTTTGGTCCCTTGTGCGTTCACTGGCTTCCCTCCTACAAAATGTGCCGAACAAACCCTCGTACTTAGAGTAACATTAAAATCGTTTTCTACGTGAAACGATAACCCACAAACGTTTCCGATATCCATTGGCTGGATATCGATGGAAGGATAATGAATTTCCCGGACATATGCGATTGGAAAAGTTAATAATTGAACAATGGTCGTGGCCTCCCATTGCTTTTGCCCCCCAATTTGCAGATAGGTCTATTTTGGCGAGATCTCGCGAAATCTCGCGGTTTGCGTCCTCGAGTAACTCCGCAACGGATACATGCGCAGTGGAATGAGAAAGAAGTCTATTGCACCAGCTATTCATGCTTTGTGATCACAAGTTGCATTACTTGCATTCTTGGTCACGTGCTCCTGTTTGACGTCATTTTTCTTATTATTGGACTCTAAAACGTTTGTATGGATTCTCATCACTCAGAAAAATACTTGTGTTGGTATCTGATCGTCGTCAGTGTGATGCCACGCCTCCAAGAAAATGATATTCTTCGAACGATGGGTATTATTGAGGTTAGAATGGCACAAACGTTGTTGCTAATTATTTTGGTGTTCATTGGTGTCCATGAGAACACTTTGCAGTGTCTGTGGAGATGTTCTCGACAGTTTAGGGATATTATGGATCTTCCATATGTAAGGAGTCAACACCTAATAAATTGTCAATATCAAGCGGGTTTACATATGGAATCATTTGGAAATGACAAGTTTAACATCCCAATACATCCCTGAGTTAAGGCCAATCAGTGGAAGAACTGTACGCAACCGATTAAATGATCACAAAGTACGACCATGACCGTCCATCAGTACGTCGTTCTGTTACATCATCACCGACGGCTCACCAAGCATTGTGTAGACCGTACTTCAAGTTCAGAAGACAGGAGAGGATCACTGTACTTTTAACAGATAAATAGTACATCTATGTAAAACGCAATATTTTAAAATTTTAAAATATAAGTCTCACTGAAATTGTAATGATGCACAGGAACTTTTTTCCGTAAGTATATATATGTTGTAATGATATTGCGGTAACGATCTTGCGAAAACAATATTGCGGTAACGATATTTCGCTAACGATATGGTGGTGACGATATTGTGGTAACGATCTTGTAGTAACGATATTGCGGTAATGATCTTGTGATAATGATATTGCGGTAACGATATTGCGGTAATCATCTTATGGTAACGATATTGCGGTAACGATATTGTGGAAATGATCTTGTGGTGTAATGGTATTGCGATAATAATATTGCGGTAATGATCTTGAGGTACTGATATTGTGGTAATGATATTGCGGTAATGACATTGTGGTAATGATATTGTGGTAACGATATTGCGGTAATGATATTGCGGTAATGATATTGTGGTAATGATATTGCGGTAATGTCATTACGGTAAGCTCCTTGAAGGAGCGACAAGTCAGAACGGCAGCTCATTTCAAAAAGATGTACGTAATTTTTTCCAGAGATGAAAAAAGCAAAAGTCGAAGTATTGGCAAGAAACTCTTAAGGATGAAAAAAGAAAATCCAAACAAACAACTAAACAACACAATTAAAGCAGCACAACAAAACAAGACAATAAAACAACAAAACAAAACAACACAATAAAACGACACAATAAAACAACAAAACAACACAACACAATAAAACAAAATAAACAAAACAAACAAAAGAACAAAAGAATAACAATAATTTTTAAAAACCCACCCCAAATCCCCCATATAAAAAGAAAAACATCGAAACAAAACAAAACAAACAATTGTGCTCTTGCCGGATCCCCCCCCCCCCCCCCCCCCCCCGATGCGTTATACCGATTGCCCCCATCTCTGATATTAATATTAAAACTTGTAACACCGAGAGATCTGCTAATTAGGTATTAAGGAGTTTGACCGTTCATGAGGATGACTGGAGAGTGGCAGCGCGGAAGATCAAAGGCCAGTACTCTAAGTACTTGGTGGGAGATGTCACGGACCCCGACAGACTACGAGGAAAACTACGTTTCCCGATGGCCACCAGGTCGCCATCCACGCGGTCAAACTACGGGGAGTGGAAGCTATTGTAGTGACGTCGCGTCGGGATGATCTTTACCGACAGGGATTCCTCAGCCATGACATGGATAACAACACCATCCACAGAATCATGAAGATCGTCACCGGCGCCCAGTACCCACAGATGGTCCACTGCCTTAGCACCCACAGCTACAGGAGACTGGTGCCTCACTTTGAGGAGAGGAACAACATCACCTCCCCGTAGATGCTGTGCACCCAAACGGCCTTAACGAGGCCACTCGCGTGGACATATCGATCGGACTTTAAACTTTTAGATCTGCGTTCAAAATTTTATGTCGAAATTACTTCTTCTTTTTTTTAAATATTATTAAATAGTCCGATCCTCTCTTCTTTCTCTTATTTAATTTTGGACTGTCCTTCTAAAATGCTCCAAATTATATAAATATTCGGCCGAGCAGTCAATTCTTTTTTATTTTTGGCTTGTAACCTTTTTTCTTTTTTTTTATCTATTAACTTTTTTACTAATTGCTATTTTCAAAATTCTGCCCAGTTTCAACACCCCCCCCCCCCCCCCCCTCCATCCCGAGTCAGGCCACCGATCTTATCGGAGGTCGGACTCGGGATGGGCGTGTTCGAAACCCTAGTGGTATATGGGCACGTTAAACTAGTTATCATCATCACCTCACATGGAATAATTAGTTGTGACAGATCGAGGTCATTCGTGATGAGGAACTGTACCTAACACAGGTAGGATTGAGGGGTGATCCGGCAATGTTTGTATAATTAAGGTTGAACTTTCATCAAGTAAATAATTAAAACATGCTGGCGTCAAGTCAACGCACACACACACACACACACACACACACACACACACACACACACACACACACAAAATCCACACAAAACAACACATACACAATCACACATACAACCACACATACAACCACACACAATCACACACACACACACAAACACACACACACACAGAGAGAGAGAGAGAGACAGACACACACACGCACGCACCCACATCACACCATACCACACCACACCAACACACGCACACACGCGCGCGCGCGCACACACACACACACACACACACACACACACACACACACTGGATGCCTAATATACTATGTCCCAATGAACTAATGAGAGAGAGGGCGCGCACACACACACACTAGATGCCTAATATACTATGTCCCAGTGAACTATATGTCTTCAACAGAATATACTACTCGTTGGAAACGTGTTTAAACGAGTTGTAAGATAAACGGTATCTCTCGGTTTTGAACGTAAACGTAAATTTACGACTAAACCACATTTCGTATTACTACTAATAGTAAAAAAAAATTAGCTTAAAATATACAGATTTCAATTTCTTTTGTCCTTAAAATGCTCCATCTTCTGTAATGATGTAATTTTCTGTGTGAAATAGATGCCGAACACGTGTAAACGTATGACCGGGTATAACTGCTAGTCGCAGACGTAATGTTACATCTAGTGATCGATTTCTACCGTGCTTTTCCATTGGGTGGTATGACATTGGTGACCTGGTCATTACCTAAGGTGGGCCCATTGGGCTATTTCTCGTTCCAGCCAGTGCACCACGACTGGTATATCAAAGACCGTGGTATGTGCTATCCTACGTGTGGGATGGTGCCTGTAAAAGATCAGTTGCCACTAATGAAAAAAACGTAGTGGGTTTCCCCTCTAAGACTTGACGTCAAAATTACCAAATGTTTGACATCCATTAGCTGATGGTTAATAAATCAATGTGCTCTAGTGGTGTCGTTAAAACAAACACACTTCTTGGTCATTACCTAAGTGTAGCCAGTCGTATGTCTATAAAATGTTATCGCACGTATGTGTTGGTGAGAACATCATTCGTTGTTTTTGATAACACACACTTGTTTACACATGTATGTGTGTTAACAATTTCAAGACATACGACTGACTGCTCCTAGGTGATGACCGAGTCACCAATGCCATACATCCATAGAAAAATCAGCACGGTCGAAATCGAATACACTGTGACTTATAGTTAACCTAGCAATCATTTGTCAATGAAACGTAAGTGCAACGGCTGTAAATAACGTTCAGTCGAAAAAAGATGTTAAAATTTGCTTAAAACCTGGTAAGAAATAGGATACTACATTCGTGTCCGTTAGATACCATTTATCTTACAACTCGTTGTTTAAAACCGTATCAAACACGCTTTCGCTTGTTATATACATTTTAAGACAACTCGTAAGATAAATGGGATCTAACGGACACTCATGTATTATTCTGTATTTAATTACTGATGTAATTTGTGGAGTAATACATAATCAGACAGAAACACGCATACAGTATATTACGTGCTAATCCACTGAATGTCTTGAAGGGACATTCCTGAGTTTGCTGCACTGTAAGATATTTCCGACTAATAAAATATTTCTACGATTAAACTTTCATATTAAATATATTTTCTGGTTTAGAATATCAGTGTCTGTATATTCAATGTGTTTCCGGTCGTCTTAATATTTATCAGAAGCCCAAAATGGATTTTGTCTTCAAATAATTTCGTTAAAAAAAAGGAAATAAAATGAACTTTAACTTAATACAAATTTTAGAACGGTCAGAAACACGTTTAATAAACAGCCACTAATATTTTATGCAGAAAAATATATTTGATATTTAATTACAATCGTTAAAACATCTCTGTTAGTCGATACAATCTTAAAAATTGTAGAAACGCAGGGGGAAAAATCACTAATGTAATTTTTGAGGTCATAAATAACTGACTTAATAACTTCTTCTGTTTTCAAGACTAGTTCTTCAGCATAAAAATTACTTTTATGAACTGTTAACAGTGTCAGTAAATTTATAAGAAAATTAGCGAAACATTGTAGTAATTTTTGACAGATTGCGACTGGTTCCAGCGTAAATAAAACAGACGTGTTTGCAATTACACGAAGACGAGTTATTGAATTTGTATTATGGAAATATGGATATTTTATTATCCGCACGGTTGAGAACAAAAGATGCCACAAATATGGTGAATTTGAAATTGCAATCAACTGACCTGAGTTTCGTAATCAGTGGCGGGTCTAAGGTATTTTATAGGGGAGGAACACGCTCGATGGTATTATTGTAATGTGTAGTTCAGGGTTATTGATTGCAAGACTCCAGACACACACTATAGGCCTAATATACAATGTACTCTTCTTCTTCTTCTTCTTCTTCTTTTCGTTCCTTTACAATGTACTAATGAACTGTATGTCTTAAAAATCAACCAGGAAATGATGTAATTTTGGGTAATAAATAATCACACACGCGCGCGCACGCACACACACACACACACACATTCTCTCTCTATCTCTCTCTCTCTCTCTCTCTCTCTCTCTCTCTCTCTCTCTCTCTCTCATACAGAGAGAGAGAAAGAGAGAGAGAGACAGACATACAGACAGACACCCCCTCCCACACACACACACACGCAAGCTTTATGATATTATTGTAATCTAGTTCTGTAGCGTTGATAAACAAGACACCACACCCAAACTCACCCAAATAATTAACTCACCAAACCCCTGTGTAGGATCAAATGTAAACGGGTACTCGTAGTAGATCCCTCAAACCTTAAATAGTTGGGGTGAGAAATCTTTTTTACCAACCACTATCGAACTATCTTATATTAATAGTATGCTGCCCACCCCATATCAGCCCCCTAACCAATGACAGATCCTCTTAGGCATCAGGGTATTGAGCATGTAATTAATATACGTGCGTTCTTGGAATCGTAAGGGTGATAATATACGTGTTTGTGTCGAGGCGGTGTGGATTCCTCTACCTGCTCACGACAAAAAAAAAGCACCAACGTTTCCCACCTAGGCCTACACTATACAGATGATAATGAGACTAAAGCAATAAAGAAAAATAGCATTATGCATCTTGATTCCAGCGCTGAACATGGATGCTAAATCAAGCCGTTGTATTTCAATATATACACATTCGACCTTTGTTTTCCTTCCATGTTTCATAGCCCTATAGTGTAACTGGTGGCATGCATAATGGCAAAATGACGTAAAAAATATAATTAAATGAGAGACTCGGCCCGTGCCCGAGTACTCGAGTACTCGTGGAGACCCTATCATCATCAACATCATCGTCATCATCATCATCATCATCATCATCATCAACATAATCATCATTATCGTCGTCGTCGTCATCATATTTTATTATTTTATTTATTTATTTATTTATTATATTTTGGCAGTTCTTCGCTTTGAAAAATGTAAATATTAGTAATTAAATATAGTAAACCTTTTGCAAAAAAAACAGAAAACGATCTTAAAGGGACATACCCTAGTTTTTAAACACTAACGCATTTTGTTTTACTATTATAACTGTTTTTGATAACGTAAATCATACTTTACTTAGATTTTATTGTTTAGATTATCAATTTCCGTACATTCGAAGTGTTTTTGGTCATCCTGGTGTTTTTAATGTCACAAAATGCATTTCTCATATTTTTTTAAAACGCACGTGCGTCTGAGAAGTAATAGTTATGGACTCATGTTTCACTCAGTTGTAATTTTCTCCAAATGTGTTACAGGTTTGTAGATTAACTAAACTTAATGTTAATTTTCACGGGTTGAAAGTTGGGTCTGTCCCTTTAATGACTCCCATGCAAAAGGGGCTGACCTTTTCATTGATTGTGTTCAGCAATAGTTAATATGTTAATGAAACAAGGTATAAAAACACGTTACTAAAACAACCTAAAAACTTTCACTGATAAAACAGGCCAATTACACCGATGTATGAGAGAAAGAAAGAAAGAAGTGTTTTATTTAACGACGCACTCAACACATTTTATTTACGGTTATATGGCGTCAGACATATGGTTAAGGACCACACAGATTTTTTTAGAGGAAACCCGCTGTCGCCACATAGGCTACTTTTTTACGACAGGCAGCAAGGGATCTTTTATTTGCGCTTCCCACAGGCAGGATAGCACAAACCATGGCCTTTGATGAACCAGTTATGGATCACTGGTCGGTGCAAGTGGTTTACACCTACCCATTGAGCCTTGCGGAGCACTCACTCAGGGTTTGGAGTCGGTATCTGGATTAAACATTCCATGCCTCGACTGGGATCCGAACCCAGTACCTACCAGCCTGTAGACCGATGGCCTGCCACGATGCCACCGAGGCCGGTCCGATGTATGAGAGAGACGGTGTATATATGTTAAATGCAAACATGTATACAAGTTGACAAATAACCTTATCAAACAAACAGTCTAGAGACATTACATGTTGACTAATAAAACTCAGGCACGGCGGAGCAGAGTGGATGGAGAGGCTGTACCCAATAATTCTGAATCAAAAATAGTATTGGTAGTAAATTTAAAGGCAGAGATGATTTTAACTTGAAGAATGCAGGAAATTGCATTCACTTTTTACATTTTTTTAGCGGGAGAAAACCCCCGAACTCCCTAGAAACTTTGCTTTGCGCCCTCGATTTTAGTCAGCCCCCCCCCCCCCCCCCCTCCCCCCATGTATGCTTGCTTCCGCCGTGTCTGCATGTTGATTAATAACTGATAAATGAACCAGTGTACAGGTTAACTAATAACTGTTAATGAACCAGTGTACAGGTTAACTAATGACTGTTAAATGAACCAGTGTACAGGTTAACTAATGACTGTTAAATGAACCAGAGTACAGGTTAACTAATGAATGTTAAATGAACCAGTGTACAGGTTAACTAATAACTGTTAAATGAACCAGTGTACAGGTTAACTAATGACTGTAAAATGAAACAGTGTTTAGGTTAACTAATGACTGTTAAACGAAACAGTGTACAGGTTAACTAATAACTGTTACGTGAACAAGTGTACAGGTTAATTAATGACTGTTACATGAACCAGTGTACAGGTTAACTAATAACTGTTAAATGAACCAGTGTACAGGTTAACTAATAACTGTTAAATGAACAAGTGTAAGCACGTTGTGTACATGTTGACCATGTAAAATGTCAAATGTAATCATCAAATGTAACTGTCAAAGTACTACTACTACTACTACTACTACTTCTACGTTTACTACTACTACTACTACCACCACTACTACTACAACTACCACTACTACTACTACTACTGCTACTACTACTACTACTACCATTACTTACTACTACTACTACTACTACTACTACTACTACTACTACTACTACTACTACTAACACTATTACATGTATTATCACTAGTACAACTACTACTACTTACCAGCAATCTCCATCAGCACTGCTACAGCGACCAACCTCCCACTATCATGACCAGGTATCCATTAGATCAGATATCGCGCAATATCTCGGCAAGCCCATTAGTATAATTATTATAGTTTCTGTGCGTGTTATCGGGAAAGGTGCAATGTCCGACGTCAACAATCGAACAACGCTACTTATATTATCTTTAATTTCTATATCAAGATTGTCCAGTCATAAGTTTACTTACATATCAGACATTGGCAGTGTACATAAACAGATAGATGATAGACGCTATAGGTCAGGTTAATTAGATATATCTGGGTATTCTTATTCTTACTTATATTATACCGGGTGGGCGTGTACAAGATTTTGTGAACAGGGGGCTGGGGTATGGGGTAAATGGAATAATGGGTCTATGCGTGGGATGAATATCTGGGACAGTGTTGGTGGAGGAGGTGACGCCCCTCCCCCTCCCTCATTCCCTCCTCACAAAAGCGTCTTGTTTACGGCTATGTTGTAGACGGAGTATCAAGCAAGTTTGTTTTGTTTAACGACATCACTAGAGCACATTGATTTATTAATCATCGGCTAATGGATGTCAAGCATTTGGCAGTTTTGACATAGTCTTAGAGAAGAAACCCGCTACATTTTTTCATTGGTAACAAGGGATCTTTTATATGCACCATCCCACAGACAGGATAGCACACGCCACGGCCTTTGGTATACCAGTCGTGGTGCACTGGCTGGAAAGAGAAATAACCCAATGGGCCCACAGACGGGGATCGATCCCAAACCGACGGCACAATGTAATCAATGATTAAACTAAAGGTGCAGGACAGGAGGTGGGATCGATCCTGTGGCTAACGACATGTTGACCAGCTGAGTATTATATATAGTTACCAGATTATAACCCGCAAGTTTAAGGACGTAATATAGTGGTAAAATGCTCACCTGATGCGCGATAGATCTAGGATCGATCCTCGTCCGTGAACCCAATGATCTATTTTTACGTTTCAGCCAGTGCTCTACAGCTGGAGTAACAAAGGTAGTGGTATGTACTATCCTGCAACCTATCGTACCACAGAACTAAGTACCGTATTATATACAGTGTGTAATATTGCTCTTCGACAGGCATATTAAAAACTGTGGTATGGATTGCCCTGTTTGAACGAAAGTACATGTATATACAAAATATAGTTTGGTTTTAATCGGAAGATGTATACGTAGTGGCGATTTTCTTCTCCAAAACTTTGGATCAAGTGTTTTAGTAATAATATACCGTAGGATAGAAATGGTTTATTTGACTCAGTATATTTTATGCACGGTTATATGCGTTAGTCATACGATTAAGGACTACACGGCTAATGAAAGGGGAACCCCCTGTTGCCACTCTTGTTTTTATTATTATTAACTAGCAAGGGCACTGGAGTAGCCAGAATTTTATATTGGGGGGGGGGGGGGAGGCAACTCACACTATGTGTATATGTGTAATTTAATAGTTTTAAAACGAAGTTAGATTGATAGGGCCATGGCACCCGTACCGCCCCCCCCCCCCCTCGCCTCCCCCAGGCTACGCCACTGAGCAAGGGATATTTTATATGCAGCATACCACAGACAACCTATTATACCGAACTGCAAAAGAAACGCCAGGGGCTTGTAACTGGAAGTAGTCGGAAGGTTCTACTAAACTTACGGTAGTCGGAAAACAATACTAAAAAGTTAGGTGTGTAACGCGAACCAAGCGTAATTTTACTCCTCACCTAGGAAGGGGCGGGACGTAGCTCAGTGGTACAGCGCTCGCCTGATGCGCGATCGATCTAGGATCGATCCCCGTCGGTGGGCCCATTGAGCTAGTTCTTGTTCCTGCTACTGGTGTAACAAAAGCCGTGATATGTACTATCCTGTATGTGGAATGGTGCATTTAAAAGATCCCTTGCTGCTAATCGAAAAGAGTAGCCCATGAAGTGGCAACAACGGGTTTCCTCTCTCAATATCTGTGTGGTCCTTAACCATATGTCCGACGCCATTTAACCGTAAATAAAAAATGTTGAGTACGTCGTTAAATAAAACATTTCCTTAATTTCCTGACCAAGGACAAGCGTTAATTTCCACATTTACGACAACATTTAGTTCTACTATGCCCCAGACCGGTCGTAGCATGGACGTAACATTAGTTTGTGTGCTTGAAAAGGCGAATGGTGGTATGATTTTACCCTAATGTTAACTAGATTATTTTTCTAGGTTTGGCAGGCCGGCCTTTGCCCGAGTTAAACAAAAATGTCCGAATCTGGAAAACAACATTCATTCATATTAGCATTACTACAGCTATATGGGGTTGCAAACGAATCGCCACGCATTTCTACGTGGATTGCATGGTATAATAATGGAAATACATGGTAAAAACATCTCAGGTTAGCACATTTCTCCCGAATATCTGTATCAATTTTGCCCAAATTTGATGATTTGTTCCAGCACACTCAGGAATGTCCCTTTAAGAGGACATATTCCCATTTAATAACAGAAAGAGAAAGAAACATATGAACTAGTTATAACAAAAGTAAACAACAGAGATTTAATACACATATCTGCATCCATATGCCACACAGACATAAATATACATACACACATGTGTACGCACGCACATGCACACATATTTACATCATACACACTTGCACACGCGCGCGCGCACACACATGCACACGCGCACACACATATACACGCGCACACATACTGACGCACAAGAAACCAACTCCTTTGCAAGTTGCAAGTCAATACCTCATGTGACACCATGGGCGTTGACATAGAGAATAATACACGAGTGGCCGTTAGATACCATTTATCTCACAACGAGTTGTTTTAAAATATCTAACGAGCAAAAGCGAGCTTGATACGTTTTTAAACAGTTGTGAGATAAATGGTATTTAACAGACACGAATGTATTATTCTGTTTCTCACATATCCTCAAAAACCAGGTTTTAAGCAAAATTTAACATCTTTTTACAGACGTTGCACTTGTAGGTGACTTACGCGTCACAGACACTTAATTGTCAGGTTAACTAAACGTCACAGTCTAATCGATTTCCAACACGCTGGGTTTTTTATCAGACATATGGCATTAGTGACCTGGTCATCACCTAGGAGCAACCAGTCGTATGTCTTGAAATTGTTAACACATGTACATGTGTTAACAAGTATATGTAATCATAAATAACACATGGTGTTTTCATCAACGGGTGTCTAAGAACATAAATTAAAGCTGCAGTGTTTGGAATATTTTTTATTATTTAAGCATTTAGAATAGATGATCCAGTTCTGTTTGGTACATACAAGGCCCACCACATCGCTATAGTTTCGCAATGCTCCTTATCTACATTATTTAGGTCAACTGCAAACCCAATGGCCAGCTTGTTTTTTTTTTTCAATTAGCGGGACGCCAGTAGAACTGGGAATTTACGCGATTTGCGCAGGCGCTGAGCTTCTCACGTGATTTTGAACAAATTTAACTGTCTTGATCGAGGGGTCGTCTCATACTTCCAAAATATATTTATATCCATAGAGGTATGGTACAATACCTTTCCAGGGGTCGGTGAGTGGGGGATTTGCCTTGAAATTTTGACAGTGACCAGCGGTTGGCATACGCGTTACATGTAAGGGGGTGTTAATAATTACGTAACGCTCTAGGGGTAGAGGAAGAGGGCGGTATGTTCGATATACGTAACATTTATGAAGACCATAATTATGTTATTTCTATTCATTACTTAGACCTAAAAATGTGGTGGGTTTTTTTAATGCTCGGTCGGTCTAGGATCGATCCCCATCGGTGGGATTGTTCCAGCCAGTGCGTCATGACTGGTATGTAAAAGGCCATGGTATGTGATATCCTGTCTGTGAGATAGTACATATAAATGATCCCTTGCTGAAAAAAAAAAATAGTAATAATAATTTCGTTTTTAAATGTAGCGGGTTTCCAAGGCGTGTGTGCAGGGATTTCAGCGGGGTTGGGGGTTATGGACTGCGTTGAGCGAAGTTTATATGGGGCCATGTTCCCCCAGAAAATATATTTCATTTTTTTTTTATCTGGATCAGTTATGGGTTTCGACACCCAATACCCTCCCCACTGCACATGCTCCCGTTTCCTCTCTTAGATTATATGTCAAAATTACCAAACGTTTGACATTCAAAAGCAGATGATTATTAAATCAATATGCTCTAACACTGATGTCGTTAAACAAAACAAACTAACTTTACCCTTTCCAAACGAAATAATATTTATTTGAATTTGTCGATTTTACCACCTATATAAAAATATATACATGATCAATGTGTTATACAAACTAAACTTTATCGTTTGTGGTTTGCCGAGCAATGGCTGCGCAGGCGACGAATCGAGCGTATACTTTTGACGTTCTCCGTTCATAGCGAACATGCACGAATTTTTTAAAAGTGCAGTTGAACTTGTATTTCATATTTGTGCATGATATTATTATATGGTAACCAGACACTGTAACTTTAATACACATCTTTACATGGAGTTAACAAGGCAGTTGATAAAAGGCCTTTAATTAGGATCTGAACCCATATTCTGAGTAAAATTCTACGTATATCAGCTGCAGTTGCCGACCTTGGGTACAATTCATTGATTGTGTATACAACCAGAAAATGCTTATAAAAGATCCTTTGCTGCATTAGGAAACATGTATGTGCTCTAGTGGTGTCGTTAAATAAACCAGACTTTAGTGTATACAACCAAATCAAATCACATAGACGATAATAGTAACATATGTTGCTAAACTGCTACACACTAAACTGCTACCATCCCTCGCCCTTAAAGGGACAGTCCTGTGTTTACAACCATTGTAAAATGTTTCCGACCAATAGAGCCTTTTCGATGACGTAACATACAATGAAAATACATTTTCTTATTTAAAATACCAGTGTCTCTATTTACAAGGTGTTTGTTGTTGTCCTAATGCTTGTAGTATCCCAGATCGGATTTAACCCCCCCCCCCCCCCCCATAATTTCGTACGTACGAAAACATATATATCACGAATTAAAGTAAAAACTGAGTGATAGAAACATTAGTATACGACAGCAAACACATTCGATATACAGACACTGGTATTCTGAACAAGAAAATATACTTAGTATGAAATAGTAGTCGCCAACAAGGCTCTGTTATCGCAAACATCTTAGAATGGCTGCAAACTCAGGACAGTCTCTTTTAAGGTAAATCAATAAAAATGTGGCTTAAGCTGCTCGTTTCGAACATAATCAGAAGCGTCTTTCACTACCTTAAATCCACTGAAAAACTGTCACCTTATTTTGTATAGGATCCCACACGTTTCAAGCACATTTGTAGCTGCTTCATTGATGCTAATTCAAATTAAATTACAGGAATTTATTGGCAAGATGAAACAACAATTTATGACAAGCACTGTCACATGTATCACCAATGGCGTGATTGGTAGTGTTAAATTGTGGAATAAGCAATTGGGTGTACTTCATACTTTGACCCGCTGAAGATACTATTTGGTGCCATTGTAGGGTGTATACTACCAAATCAAATCCCATAGACGACAATAGTAACATATGTGGCTAAAACTCCTACCTGCAACGTATCAACCGACATAAACGCCACGGATATAAATACTACCACCCCTTACACTTAAAGTGAATCAGAAAAAAATGGGGGTCAAGCTGCTCGTTTCTGAGATAACGGGTAGCGTCTATGACTACCCTAGTTTCGCACAAAATTCGAGTACTTTTTTTTACAGGTACTCCATACATGTTTCAAGCACAAGGCTACTTGACACATTGGTAGTAGATGAAACAAAATTGCACTTTTTTTTTACCCAGATGAAACTATTATTTTTTACAACCAACACACTCACATTTATAACCAATCACAGGACTTGTGGTGTTCACTTCTCTATCAAAAGTTACGTGCACCTCCAACTTTGACCCAGCCGGAAGTTATTTGGTTTAGTACTACCTGTAACAGTTAAAAATCAACCTGCACTGAGGTGTATATATGTGCTAATATTCTAAAAGTCCACAGGTGCGACTTTCTGGTTGAGTCCGACGGCACACCAAAATCATAATGTTTTTGCCACCTAACGGGTCTCTCTCCATCACGCACAAGTCTGCGGACAACGTTCGCCCAGCCTGACTGCCATTCTCCGTAAAAACAAGAGTACCTTGTTTCGTGAGCGGAGAGAATGGTTCCGCCCCTGTAAGGTTTGTAAGGATGGACTCCGAGCAGGATAACAAGAGACGTTTTTGGCTGCCAAAAGACCATGTCGGTACTGACAAGTCGTTGCTGGGTCCCATTTGCCTGACGAACCATATTGGCAGTCCTGATTAATCTGCCTTTGTTGATGTGTGGTGCAGATGGTCAGATGTAGCAGACATTATTTACAAGCGGATACATTACAAGGCATGCGTATACTTATAACATGATTTACAGACCTACAGTGTGTGTATTAGTGATTAATATGTTTGGTTTTTTGGTGTGCTTTTTTATATTAGGGACCTCAAAAATGATCGATGTAAAGGTATTTAACGTCAAACATAGTATTGTTGTTGTATTAGAGAGGGAATCTTTGACTACCTGTCACGGTACATGCTCTTAATTTGTTTCGCCTGTGGCAATTTTAATTGTGTTAGAGGGCCGTGTGCAGTTTATTGCCCGTAGCCCAGGTGGACAACTTGTTACGTAAGACTTCTGCGCGACCATCCTCGATCCTTGCGTTCCAATATGCACTTAGTCCCGCTGTGGAGGCCATGTGGCGAGTAGTTACGTAATACCTCTGCGAGTGCGGGTTTTACAACCGCGTTTTGGCGACGATGGCGTCAGTAGTCTGACGATCAGAGAGAAATATACCGAGGTAGACTATGAGATGATACGTGAGGTGCCGCTTTGTTCCCTCAGGCCAATTCTGATTTTGGAATAAATAGCTAGAATTTAGAGAGATCTAGGAGAACGATTAGGAAGGCTCCGGAGGAACGTTAGTCCGTTTGGACTTTGGTAAATATCATTTCTGCTCTGTGTATCACCTTGATGTGATTGATGTGACTTAAATATTTTAATACTGTATTATACCAATATTCCTTAGACAGTGTCTTCGGTCATCTGACGAAGTAAATCGTAGACTTATTGTTCTAACATTATATGAGTATTTGGTAATATAAAGCTTAGCCAGTCATCCTAGAAGACCCTGGGTACACTGTAGGTTATTGTCTTTATTGTGATAAGTATTAATTCGGTGTTACAAGATTACTGAAAGAGTAGTTAGGGTTAATTAAAAATTAACCCGTTAGGAATAGAGCTGTAATTCCTTTATTAATTAAGTTCCCCAAGAAGCGTTCTAAAATTATCACACGTTACTGAACGAGTAGTAAGGGTTAATTATAAATTAACCAGTTAGGAATGGTGTTGTAATTCCTTTATTAATTAACTTCTCCTGTAAGCGTTTCTCAATTATCACACGTGCGGGTGTGGTGTAACGGTGAAGTGATTCGCATATTGTGTAACTAGACACCCAGAGATTAACTAATTAAGTGATCAGTTCTGGGTTGTTATTATTGTTGTTATTAATTCACTACTACGGCTGTACATTTGTCAGCGTAGATTAATACAGATTCCAAAGTGTATTGTGTTTTTGTTATGTTTTCTAGAGAACTAACGTGCTATATTATATATACTTTATATAAGATCGTATCTCTGATCATACCTAGAGACGAGCCATACTAGGTTTAACAGCCTGTTACAGAGAGATCTAATAGATATACAGTTAGGAGAGAGATTTTGATAATCGTGTTTTATTCGGTTACGGGAATTATAGAATCCCCGTGACAGGAGTAGAAAATTGGGGCGCTCGTCCCGGATCTGAAACGGGACATGCATATTTAAAAAAGTATTGTTTGTAAATGGGGGCTTTATAAATTAATTTTACAAATTAACCAGAAGTAGCACGTTGTTCACTAGAAAATTAATAAATATTAAGTGCGTCATATCTAAACATGGATAAGAATTTGCTGGATAGGCCTACGCTCAGTGTAGTGGAGATTAAGCGAGCACGTAAGGCCGAGTTAGTTGAAATCGCGGGTGAGCGAGAAATTGATTTAACATCAGCTAAAACCTTAGGTGATATAAAGACAATTATTATCCAGGAAGTTTTTGGTGATAGGCCTGTTATGGAAGACAGTGAGATTGTTCCAGAGATAGAGATAAGTGACTTGAGTATGGAACAACAGTTAGCTTTTAAAAAGCTTGAGTACGAAAGAGAAGAACGTGCATTAGATAGAGAGAGAGAGAGAGAAAGAGAAGAGAGAGATAGAGAAGATAGACATAGAGATAGAGAGGGATAGAGAAGAGAGAGAGAGAGATAGAGAGAGAGAGAGAAGAGAGAGATAGGGATAGAGAATTCCAGTTAGCAAAATTAAAAGTGGAACATGAGTTAAAGTTGAATACTGAAGAAGTCAGACGAGAAGCCGGAAATGGGTTTAACATGTCGGAGGCTTATAGATCAGTGCCGGTATTTGATGACGAGGAAATAGATATGTTCTTTCAACTTTTTGAACGGGCCGCTAAGCAGCTAAATTGGCCGGAGTCTAAGTGGACATTGTTAGCCGTGTCTAAGTTTAAGGGGAAGGCTAGTATAGCTTATAATTCAATGAGTGATGAGCGAGCAAGTCAGTACGACTTAGTTAAGGCTGCAGTGTTGAGGGCTTATGAATTACGACCTGAGGATTATCGGTTACGGTATAGCGAGTTGAGAAAAACGCAGGGTCAGTCTTATAGTGAGTTTGTGGCTAAGAAGGCAGGGATTTGATAAATGGGTTGTTTCTCATCAGGTAGAGTCATATACCGAGTTACGGGAGTTGTTGATCTTACAGGACATTAAAAATGGATTACCAGTTAGCTTACGTATTCATTTAGAGGATCGTGATGTCAAAAAGATAGAGGAGGCAGGCATAGTGGCAGATGATTACGTGTTAATACACAAAGCTCAGGCAGTACCGGGTAGCTCTTTACAACAGGGTGATAAGAAGAAATTTCAGCCAGGTTTTTCCCGGTAAGGTAACTATCGGGGAGAGTCATCTAGTTGGTCAGCTAGTCAGGCCAGGAATGCACCTGGTGGGCAAAGTAAGGATAGACCTGCATTATCAGCCAATGCACGAACTTTTCGTCCACAGTGCAGTTACTGTAAAAAGGATAACCATCTTATCGGAGACTGTTTTAAAAGGAAACGCGATAATGCGCAAGTGGTCGGTTTAGTGAGGTCAGCTCCGTTAGCGAGAGAGTTAATGGTTAGTCCCATGGCAGAGAAAGTAAACCCGTATGTGTCCACTGGTATGGTTTGTGATGTGAAACAAGAGTTGTGTCCTAAGCCAATATCAATCTATAGAGATACCGGGTGTAGTCAGAGTCTGATAACGCAAGAGTGTTTAGCTGGTATTGAAAATTCAGACATAGGACGTAGTTTGGTTTTAACCTCGGTTACTGGAGAAAATATGGTTGTCCGGTTACATAAGGTTTTCTTGTGTTCGAAGTTTGTGACGGGACCAGTCGTTATGGGTGTTGTGAAGGACTTGCCTGTTGAAAACATAGGAGTTTTGTTGGGAAATGATTTGACTAGTCAGTGTTGTCAGCCGAAATGTGACCAACTGTTAATTAAAGACAGCACGTTACCAATAGAAGAGTGTGAGGTTGATGAGATTAAATATCCTGCTTGTGTAATGACCAGGGATATGACCAGTAGGTTAGCACAAGACGCAGAGGATATTTGTGATTTGTCTGATACGTGTGTGAGCCATGAACTTGGAGTGGATGAGGTTATCAGTAAAAATTGTAGACAAGTCAACTGAGGAATTAAATGTGGTGGAACCTGTTGATCTCCCAGCAGAGGGGAATTGAACCAGTTGTGTTTGATAGAGGGGACTTACCTTGTATTAGACAAGAGTTAGTACTAGAGCAGGGGGCTGATCCAAATTTGTTGGCAGTTCGCACTACCTTGTTAACTGTGGACAAGGGAGCATTAATAAATAAGAGAGTTAGAAATCGGAGGTTGCCGGCGACCGAACTAGCTAGGACGCAACTGAGCCATGCTCAGAGCAAAATAAAAATCAGTGTTTGATAGGAAGGCTAAGAGTCGGGAATTTAAACCAGGGGATAAGGTGCTGCTGTACCTTCCCATTAAACGGGGTTCTGTGCAGAATAGGTATTTCGGGCCCTATGTTGTGCACAAACGGGTTAATGAGACAGGGTATGTGATAAACACTCCTGATAGGGTTAGGAAAAGTAGGTATTGTCACATCAATTTGCTAAAAGGTTATTTTGACAGACTGCCGATAGTTCCAGAGGGGACCGGTCCAAATTGAGAGACACTCAATTTCCGGTGATGACGTCAAGACTGCAGAGGTCAAGTTGGCCAACGGCCAGATTCTAGCAGACTTGAACCCCCAGCGAGCAAAGCTGACTACATTGATACAAGACAATGTTTCCATTTGTCGGGACCTTCCAACGGTTACCAATACCTTAAGCCAAGATGTGCGCTGGGAACCCAACGCTACACAGATTCGACAGCATGCCTATCGGAGAAAAACCTGGAAAAACGTGCGACGCTGAAAAGGAAGAACACGAAGTTCCATTGGTCAGGTGAATGCGAGAAGTCATTCAACCGGCTCAAGCAGAGGCGCTACTCGTCTCCCGTGATGGCAGCACCAGACTACCGAGTGCCTTTCAAGCTAGCTATGGGTGCCAGTGACGTGGGTGCTGGAGCTGTGCTGTTCCAGGAAGACGAAGACGGACTGGACCATCCTAATGAAAGCCTCCAACCAGAGAGTTTTGAGATGGAGTCTTCTTCTGCAGGAATTCCCAATTACCATTGGACACATCGAGGGCACATCCAGTGTAATCGCTGATGCCCTGTCCCGAAGTTGAACGTTATGATAATGTGTTGACATTCTTTATTTCTGTTTTGTTTATATATATTTTATTTTTGTATACCAGGGACTCAGAGACTCAGTGTGATTACTGGTAGTCACCTTATTATTACATGTGTTATAAATGCCCGTATGCGTCGGTTAACGCACCTTTTTGTGTTAATGTAGTATATTTCCCTATTCCTAGAGTAGAGGAAATATCCTTTTTGAGGTGGGGGTGTGTCACGGTACATGCTCTTAATTTGTTTCGCCTGTGGCGATTTTAATTGTGTTAGAGGGCCGTGTGCAGTTTATTGCCCGTAGCCCAGGTGGACAAATTGTTACGTAAGACTTCTGCGCGACCATCCTCGATTCTTGCGTTCCAATATGCACTTAGTCCCGCTGTGGAGGCCATGTGGCGAGTAGTTACGTAATACCTCTGCGAGTGCGGGTTTTACAACCGCGTTTTGGCGACGATGGCGTCAGTAGTCTGACGATCAGAGAGAAATATACCGAGGTAGACTATGAGATGATACGTGAGGTGCCGCTTTGTTCCCTCAGGCCAACTCTGATTTTGGAATAAATAGCTAGAATTTAGAGAGATCTAGGAGAACGATTAGGAAGGCTCCGGAGGAACGTTAGTCCGTTTGGACTTTGGTAAATATCATTTCTGCTCTGTGTATAACCTTGATGTGATTGATGTGACTTAAATATTTTAATACTGTATTATACCAATATTCTTTAGACAGTGTCTTCGGTCATCTGACGAAGTAAATCGTAGACTTATTGTTCTAACATTATATGAGTATTTGGTAATATAAAGCTTAGCCAGTCATCCTAGAAGACCCTGGGTACACTGTAGGTTATTGTCTTTATTGTGATAAGTATTAATTCGGTGTTACAAGATTACTGAAAGAGTAGTTAGAGTTAATTAAAAATTAACCCGTTAGGAATAGAGCTGTAATTCCTTTATTAATTAAGTTCCCCAAGAAGCGTTCTAAAATTATCACACGTTACTGAACGAGTAGTAAGGGTTAATTATAAATTAACCAGTTAGGAATGGTGTTGTAATTCCTTTATTAATTAACTTCTCCTGTAAGCGTTTCTCAATTATCACACGTGCGGGTGTGGTGTAACGGTGAAGTGATTCGCATATTGTGTAACTAGACACCCAGAGATTAACTAATTAAGTGATCAGTTCTGGGTTGTTATTATTGTTGTTATTAATTCACTACTACGGCTGTACATTTGTCAGCGTAGATTAATACAGATTCCAAAGTGTATTGTGTTTTTGTTGTGTTTTCTAGAGAACTAACGTGCTATATTATATATACTTTATATAAGATCGTATCTCTGATCATACCTAGAGACGAGCCATACTAGGTTTAACAGCCTGTTACAGAGAGATCTAATAGATATACAGTTAGGAGAGAGATTTTGATAATCGTGTTTTATTCGGTTACGGGAATTATAGAATCCCCGTGACACTACCGTTTGGTAGCAGCGATTGCGCAGAATTTATATAGAGTGGGATAACTGTTCTAATGTTTGTCTAGCTCTCTTACCGTCAGATAACTCGGACTAATTAATACTTGTAGAAAGAGGAAGAAAGGGGGGGGGGGGGGGGGGGGGGGGGGTGTTGAAGAAATATAGAATGTTATATGGTGAATAGGAAACGTTCTGTTATACAGTTGTTATGCAGTATACATCAGAGGTTGAAACTAGTGCAGAGTACCCCCAAAAATGGAACTGTGATTTTCAGCAAAAATTAGGGGTCCTGTCACGGGGATTCTATAATTCCCGTAACCGAATAAAACACGATTATCAAAATGTCTCTCCTACTTGTATATCTATTAGATCTCTCTGTAACAGGCTGTTAAACCTAGTATGGCTCGTCTCTAGGTATGATCAGAGATACGATCTTATATAAGTATATATAATATAGCATGTTAGTTCTCTAGAAAACACAACAAAAACACAATACACTTTGGAATCTGTATTAATCTACGCTGACAAATGTACAGCCGTAGTAGTAAATTAATAACAACAATAATAACAACCCAGAACTGATCACTTAATTAGTTAATCTCTAGGTGTCTAGTTACACAATATGCGAATCACTTCACCGTTACACCACACCCACACGTGTGATAATTGAGAAACGCTTCTAGGAGAAGTTAATTAAAGGAATTACAACACCATTCCTAACTGGTTAATTTATAATTAACCCTTACTACTCGTTCAGTAACGTGTGATAATTTAGGAACGCTTCTTGGGGAACTTAATTAATAAAGGAATTACAGCTCTATTCCTAACGGGTTAATTTTTAATTAACCCTAACTACTCTTTCAGTAATCTTGTAACACCGAATTAATACTTATCACAATAAAGACAATAACCTACAGTGTACCTAGGGTCTTCTAGGATGACTGGCTAAGCTTTATATTACCAAATACTCATATAATGTTAGAACAATAAGTCTACGATTTACTTCGTCAGATGACCAAAAACACTGTCTAAAGAATAATGGTATAATACAGTATTAAAATATTTAAGTCACATCAATCACATCAAGGTTATACACAGAGCAGAAATGATATTTACCAAAGTCCAAACGGACTAACGTTCCTCCGGAGCCTTCCTAATCGTTCTCCTAGATCTCTCTAAATTCTAGCTATTTATTCCAAAATCAGAATTGGCCTGAGGGAACAAAGCGGCACCTCACGTATCATCTCATAGTCTACCTCGGTATATTTCTCTCTGATCGTCAGACTACTGACGCCATCGTCGCCAAATCGCAGTTGTAAAACCCGCACTCGCAGAGGTATTACGTAACTACTCGCCACATGGCCTCCACAGCGGGACTAAGTGCATATTGGAACGCAAGAATCGCGCGAGAAGTATTACGTAACAAGTTGTCCACCTGGGCTACGGGCAATAAACTGTACACGGCACCCTAACACAATTAAAATCGCCACAGGCGAAACAAATTAAGAGCATGTACCGTGACAGGTGCTAATAAAAACATTTATTAAATCTCTTAAATGTGACCTCTCTCCTTTTTTTCTTTTTTCTTTTTTTCAGGAAGATTAAATGTGAGGTATAACACTTTGTATTCGTATACAGCCTTAGTGTGTTGATACGCTGCTTGAATATCAGTTTTATTAGTAAACGTAACATTATGAGTAATATGAATTGATTTAGTACATTGGAACCTTACGTTTTAAACAGTCCAAGGGAGATAACCAGCGCTCGGCGTTTTTGACTTTTCCTACTTCCGGGTTTTTGTCATCACATGGATGATTTGCTGAGATAACGTTGTGTCGCTAGTGGGCGTCACGAAAACCAAGTCACAGGTAAACCTTGATATGCCACAAATAATTACTTGCACACTAATGCAGGTTGCACTTTAGAATGACAATACATTTGTAGGTAAAAGGTGAGCATATTAAGTGCAGACAGGTCTACCGTAGTGAGTCGTACTCGTAGTCCTATTAATAGTATTACTATTATAAAAATCCAGATTAAAATGTAAAATCTCCAGCACTGTAACAGTTGGCAACAGTTACAGTCGATGTCGCAGTGATTAAACCTGGTGGGTGTCTCATCAGGGGAAGATGCAAGATTTTAACAGAGAGTGTAAGACCTACGAAGGGCACCAACAGTAATCAAGGAGAGTGCAATGTCACGTGCAGGAGGGGTCCAGTGATTGGTGATAGTTTCGGGGGGGGGGGGGGGGGGGGGGGGCGCGCCGAACGTGATAAGAGGTGTTTTAACAGGCTTTAATTGTATATATATTTGTGAGAAATAGGTGTGTGTGTGTGTGTTTCTTTTGGCACTCCCACTGGATCAGCGCCTGACATTTTAAAAAGGCACAGATCAGAGATCTAAAATATTCAACAGTTACTAGCATGCCTTAAAAGTTAAAATTATATATGGCAATACACGCCCATAACACCAAGCTTAGAATGAATGAAAGAATGAATGAACAAACAAACAAATGTTGAATGAACAAACAAATGTTACATGTAAACAAACACACCCGGTACGAACAAACAATTGGCTATTAAGTGTCAAACCCAAACTGACAAAAATAGAACATACACTAAAGTCTGAACTGTAAGGCAGTGACTACGGCTCCCCAACCTGTTCACTGCCTATGTTCTGGGGACAATAAATCTTTTCTTTTAAAAAAAGAAGAAAAAAGTCTGAACCAAATTGTTAACAACTACGATAAATTACTCTCCTACTTTTAATTACTGTTAGAATTCCCCCAGATTTGTCCAGATACTAATCGTGAAAAAAACCAGTGACACAGATTCCGCATAAGAGACTGTAACAATGTCATTGATATCAACTTTGACACTGAGATAGCATAGGGCAAAATACATGCAGTTTTCTGCCGTCTGCCATTTTGCTTGCTTATGGAATACACTTCAAGAGGGGTGGATTGATATGACATAAAACTGACAACATCATGACATGTGCTAAGGTATAACACACTCAACATGACGTCAAATTAATTACGTCACATACTTAGGAGGCTTCCACCCCTCTTGAAGTGTATACCACAAAAAAGCAAAATGGCTGACGATAAAAAATTGAATGTGTTTTGTCCTAGGAGATCTTAACAAAGTTGATATAGGTGATATGGTTTCAGTCTAATATGTGAATCCATGTCAGTGTAATTGTTTTTTTTCATGATTTATGTTTAGATACAAAGTGGAGAAAATCTAACGATAATTAAGGTAGGACAGTAGTTTATCGTAGTTGTTAACAGTTTGTTTCGGACTTTAGAGCAGTTTTGACTGGATGTACAGGGGCAGCGCAGATGGTACGGCCATGGCTGTACCACTTTTCAAAAAGGTATGGCATGGCAGTACCATGTTTGTGTGTGTCTGTGTGTGGGTTATATTTATTATATCTGTGAAAATGTCCTTACAAGTAATTTGAAAGGCGACTCTGGCAACCACTATTTTTTACACTGTGCCGCCCATGATGTGTATATTTTCTTAATGCAGAATGGCTATGAAACAGTAACTACTAGAACATACCAGGAGATGTTGATCTGAAACGGTAGACAAAATGGAAGACAGCACCGGTCCGAGTGAAAGCCAGGAGTTGAACAGCAGTGGGGTGCGTCAGAGGAAAGTGATCCGAAAATACGGACAAGCTCATGAACCACCGTCAGACGATCAGCTGTTCTACGTCTCTGATGACAACTATGGAATGTTCACTCAGGTATGTAGAGGATTTTTTTATGTTAAATATTAATCAGCCTCAATGGAGTAGTCATTACAGGGACATTCCTGAGTTTGCTGCATTTTTAAAGATGTTATCGACTAACAGAGACTTTTTGACGACTGTAATTACATATCAAATATATTTTTCTGCATAAAATATTAGTGGCTGTATATTAAACATGTTTCTGATCGTTATAATATTTGTACTAGGGTCTCACTACACAGATGTCATCTGCCATTGAAACCCATGTTAAACTGCCCAACTTCAAGCGAAGATTGCCCATAGAACGGGTTCTCGTTGGCACTAACAACATACACCATTGCGAACATACATTATATAAGCATTTATTTTCACTCCAAAATCGAGAACATTTCCGTCTCAGTGTTTTGCTATATGACCGCATCTGGCTGTAGTACCGGTCCGAACAGGTGGTTCATTAACCGATTCACTCCGGCTGTCACTTGCGCTATATACCCATGTCCCAAAAGGTCGATGCACAATATTACAAAATAACATGGGCAAAATACAGCCAGAAGGCTTACCATTAAACATACATATTGTTTTAATTCTTCACCATTTCCTAGAAGTGAATATGTGAACCATAACATGTGTCCCAATTAGGAACTGTAGTGGACCGTGATGAATGAACTGTCACCCGAAAGTGATCTGTGAAGTGAGACCTAGGTTAAATTTCATTTTATTTCCTAAAAAAGATTTTGTTCGTACGTACGAAATTATTTGAAGACAAAATCAAGTTTGGGCTTCTTACAAATATTAAGACGACCAGAAACACATTGAATATTCAAACATAGATATTCTAAACAAGAAAATATATTTAATATGTAAGTTTAATGGTAGAAATATTTTATTAGTCAGAAACATCTTACAATGCAGCAAACTCGGGAATGTCCCTTTAAGCAGGACTTCTAGATTATGGTAGCCCCACTCCCGTGGCTAGTGATATTCAATGATGGGCTAGTAAATAACTACTATTGCCATGCCAGACAGGGCTTCTAGATTATGGTAGTCCCACTCCCATAGCTAGTGATATTCAATGATGGGCTAGTAAATAACTACTATTGCCATGCTTGACGGCTAGTGAAAAAAAAGTCAAATGTTGCAGTTAAGTCTTATTTTGTAAATATGAATATCATGCCTGCCTCCACAACCCCCAATATCAGTGTTTTTAAGCTCTTTAGGTGGTATATCTGATTATTACTATTATTTAGTAAAATTGTATTAACTTAAAGTAAAGTAGGGCTAGTGAATTTTTAATCCTGGCTAGTAGATTTTTTAAATCACTGATCCCATGGCTAGTGGATTTTAAAAACATTCTAGAAGCCACCCAGAGCGAGTTTAACGACTCCATGCCAATAAGTAGGTGTAAGGCCACTTCACTAACTTCTCCCTCACTAGCAACTAACTACTAACCTCTGTACTGGACCCAGTCACAGTTCAGATAGCTGACGTGTGTGCCCATGACAGCGTGTTTGAACCTTAATAGGATATAAGCACGAAAATAACTACGAACGAATGAATGTTAAATATTTCTTGTAAAGTCAGCAAATTCATATTACACTCAACATATGGGTGTTGAATATAATATGAAAATGAAGACTTAACATGATGCAGTATAAATCATATTTGACAATAATATATGAAATGTTCTATTCAGACCTCTGGAAATTAAAAATTTGCATAACCTATTTTTGGCCCATAAATTATGGGTGGTTAAAAACTAAAATTCCTCTTTTCGTAAAGGGTTATGTTATAGTATACTATGTCCTAAATTTAATGCGCAATCAAAAAATATATTATTATACCTGCAGTTCTGTTTTCTAGACAGATTATTATTATTATTATTATTTGCACTGATCTCAAGCTGTTCATAATGTTTTATCTTACAGGGACGAGATTATGAACCAGTGTACATCACACACAAGTACACGGAGAAGGAAAAGGAAACTCTTGCCACATTTGAGAGCTTGGATTATCTCCCTTCCCACAGTTTTATCTACAAGCACTGGATAAAACGGCAGGTTATAACGAGGTTTGTATGTTTTGTTTCAAGAGCGGGCCTCGGTGGCACAGTGTTTTAAGACATCAAACTCAAGGCTGGTGGGTCCTGGGTCAGCATCCCGGTACCGGCTTCCCCCACCCAGAGCGCCGACACCATATAACCGTAAATAAAATGTGTTGAGTGTGCTGTTAAATAAAACATTTCCTTCCTTCCCACCCAGAGCGAGTTTAGGGCCTCTACATTTACTTCATCTCACTAACCACTAACAACTAACAACTAACCCACTTCTGCCCCAGATTGAGCCCCTGGTCTCCCAGAGGCCGAACCCTGAGGCGGACATGCTCGAAACCTACGTAGTATATGAGCATGTTAAAGGAGCATGCACGCACGCACTAACCCACTGTCCTGGACAGACAGCTCAGATAGCTGAGGTGTGTGGCCAGGAAAGCGTGCTTGAATTCAGCAAGATAATAAGTATAAATGAAATGTTTTCTTGAAGGCAGGGTCTACTTTTTATTTCAAAACTTGTAGCCCAGTAAAGTTCTCACTTGATGCACGGTCGGTCTAGGATCGATCCCCGTCCGTGGGCCCATTGGGCTATTTCTCGTTCCAACCAGTGCACTTTGACTGGTATATCAATGGCTGTGGTATGTGCTATCATGTCTGTTGGATGGTGCATATAAAAGAACCCTTGCTACAAATGGAACAATGTAGTGGGTTTCTTCTCTCTAAGACTATGTCAAAATTACCAAATGTTTGACATCCAATAGCTGATGATTAGTAAATCAGTGTGTTCTAGTGGTGTCGTTAAACAAAACAAACTTCTTCAAAACTTAGCTTAGTGGTAGAATGCTTGCCTGAGGTGCAGTAGGTCACAGGATCAATCACCCATGAAGGACTGCCCCCCCCCCCCCCCCCACACATACACACATACACTGTACTGAGATGTCATTAATCAGACATTCCTTTCCTTTCTTTTACAGACTGCAGCTTGATCGGTGGGTGATGATGGGTCTCATCGGCTTCAGCGTCGGCCTCATCGGGTTTCTTCTCCATCAGCTCATCGAGGAAATTGCCAAGTTCAAGTGGAACATGCTACAGAAGTTTCTACAGGTGAGGGGTGAATTTCTTCATTTGTTTTACAATGGTGTTGTTTTTTTGTTTTTTTTTGGGGGGGGGTTGTTGTTTGTTAGGGATGGAGCTTTATTCATTTTTTTTTTTTTTTTTTTTTTTTTTTTTTATATTATATTTATATTGTCCCAGAAGAATACGTAGTGTTAGGGTTGTTTTACAATGTTGGTTACTTGGCAGATGGGCATGCCATGCATATTAAATCTGGTGCTTATAAAACTTTTAGAGTCTAGACTCAAGACTCTAATAGAGTCTAGGGGCGGGACATAGCCCAGTGGTAAAGCGCTCGCTCGATGTGCGGTCGGTTTGGGATCGATCCTTGTCGGTGGGCCCATTGGGACTATTTCTCACTGCAGCCAGTGCACCACGACTGGCGCATCAAAGGCCGTGGTATGTACTACCCTGTCTGTGAGATGATGCATATAAAATATCCCTTGCCGCTAATTGAAAAGAGTAGCCCATGAAGTGGCGACAGCGGGTTTCCTCTCTCAATATCTGTGTGATCCGTAAGCATGTGTCTGACGCCATATAAACGTAAATAAAATGTGTTGAGTGCGTCGTTAAATAAAACATTTTCTTCCTAATAATCTGAGACTTCAATGCCATGGCAATTTCATACAAACTGTATGCATGTGATGCCATTAGAGATTTGAGTCAAGAGTATAAATTATTATTATTAGCACAGGTCCTAAGGCAGACATTTTGTATTTATGTTATCTTTGCCTTTGCTGTACTTATAGTGAATGTTTATTAAATTTCATATTAATGCAACCTGTAATATTCCATTCACTAAGTTTTACAAATTATGTAGAATTTTTTTTTAAGTATCAATCAAGGACATGTTTCTAATTTTAATCAGTTTGAACGTAATGTTGTTTTCATTGAAAATGTATTATATAGAATAACGTTTTCATGTTCTGTTATTTCTCAGGATGGTGAGTCAGCCATTGCCTGGTTGTTTGCGGTCGGTTACAGTATTATCTTCATCACATTCAGTGCTGCAGTTGTCATAGTAAGATTTTTAAGAATACTTATTTTATTACATACCTTCATAAACTTATTATAGGCCTAGTAATAAATATTGTATCTGTTGAATAAACAAATTCTTAATTCAAAATATGTTGAATATACATGTAAGATCATACATTATTTTTCTTAAGGAATTCCTTTTTTTTCAGAACACAAAATAGTATTTTTGTCCTCTTTTAGGTTGAGCTTATGTTGTAGGGCATTTATTTTATGTAGATTAAAAAAAAAAATGTTTAAAAAACAAAAAACAAAACATATTTAATTAAAAAATCCAATGCTCTCCTAGTTAAAGACATAATAAACTATTGAGACAGAATGTTTATAATTTTTTCTTGATAAAAGACTGTGTGTTCCACCCCTGCAATTGCTGACAGCATTTGGCCATGCCATGTTGATTGTTGTGGAGTCTTGGAAAACTAAATTTGAATAGAGCAAAATCAGAGTGCCATGGAGAATGAATTGCAGGGGTTATCTTTTATCAGGAGTGGGAATTCTCCTCGGATCCACGGTTTTCCTCTCGTGGAACATTGCGTTTTTTCAAAATTCACAACTGGCGAATTTGGCGAGTGCTAGATCTAGCCCTGCATTTGCAAAGGCAGCTTTAGCCAGCGCCACAATGCAGCGTGGGATATCTGAAGTAAAAATGGTGGTCCGGACCCCTCTAGATTTCCTCTTTTTTACTGTTCACCAATTCCCACCCACCCCTGATTATATATTGATTTAAAACGTATCAAAATGTTACAATTAAAAATGTTCGAGACCAACTACTATATAATAAACCTGTACGGTTTACACTCATGGCTTTAATAAAGTTTCACATGCAAAGAGCATTGTAATTAAATAAATCTGGTGACATTTTGTTAAAGCCTTGGATCGCTACACATGCCCAGATATTGCAGTTTTAAACATAGGTGTTGGAAGTGGCTCAGAGAGACAGGGGACACTACTCCTCCCCCCCCCCCCCCCCCCCCCCAGGTCTGAATATTATGCATCCCCCCAAATTGATAGATGATCTAAGATATGATTTAATATTTATCTAATCCCTCCATTTGTCTGTTAGACTCACGGATGTAGCTTGGGGGTTGGGGGAGCCATATGATCCGACCAGTTGTCTATGTTAAACTCACAGGTGTAGCTCGGGGGTGGGAGGCTATATGATCCCACCAGTTGTCTGTTAAACTCACAGGTGTAGCTCGGGGTTGAGGGGCTATATGATCCCACCAGTTGTCTATGTTAAACTCACAGGTGTAGCTCGGGGTTGAGGGGCTATATGATCCGACCAGTTGTCTGTTAAACTCACAGGTGTAGCTCGGGGTTGAGGGGCTATATGATCCCACCAGTTGTCTGTTAAACTCACAGGTGTAGCTCGGGGTTGAGGGGCTATATGATCCCACCAGTTGTCTGTTAAACTCACAGGTGTAGCTCGGGGTTGAGGGGCTATATGATCCCACCAGTTGTCTGTTAAACTCACAGGTGTAGCTCGGGGTTGAGGGGCTATATGATCCGACCAGTTGTCTATGTTAAACTCACAGGTGTAGCTCGGGGTTGAGGGGCTATATGATCCCACCAGTTGTCTGTTACCACAGGTGTAGTCTTGAGGGGCTATATGATCCCACAGGTGTCTAAACTCACAGGGTAGCTCGGGGTTGAGGGGCTATATGATCCCACCAGTTGTCTGTTAAACTCACAGGTGTAGCTCGGGGTTGAGGGGCTATATGATCCCACCAGTTGTCTGTTAAACTCACAGGTGTAGCTCGGGGTTGAGGGGCTATATGATCCCACCAGTTGTCTGTTAAACTCACAGGTGTAGCTCGGGGTTGAGGGGCTATATGATCCGACCAGTTGTCTATGTTAAACTCACAGGTGTAGCTCGGGGTTGAGGGGCTATATGATCCCACCAGTTGTCTGTTAAACTCACAGGTGTAGCTCGGGGTTGAGGGGCTATATGATCCCACCAGTTGTCTGTTAAACTCACAGGTGTAGCTCGGGGTTGAGGGGCTATATGATCCCACCAGTTGTCTATTAAACTCACAGGTGTAGCTCGGGGGTGGGAGGCTATATGATCCCACCAGTTGTCTGTTAAACTCACAGGTGTAGCTCGGGGTTGAGGGGCTATATGATCCCACCAGTTGTCTGTTAAACTCACAGGTGTAGCTCGGGGTTGAGGGGCTATATGATCCCACCAGTTGTCTGTTAAACTCACAGGTGTAGCTCGGGGGTGGGAGGCTATATGATCCCACCAGTTGTCTGTTAAACTCACAGGTGTAGCCCTGGAGTGGGTGTGGGTGGAGCATACAGTCATATCCTCTGCAATCATGCACACCACGTTTTATCACACCACTTTCAGCTCATAGCATGATCCACAGACTGGGTCTACCCCATCCCCAATATATGAAATCCTGGCTATACACCACTGTATCAGATTCTGTCATGTCTTTCAGTTCTGGCGTCCGAGTGCTGGTGGTTCAGGTATTCCCGAAGTCACTGGCTATCTGAACGGCACCCACATTCGACACATCTTCAGTCTGCAGACGATGATCGTCAAGTTCGTGTCCTGTGTCACGGCCATCGGATGTGGCATGCCGGTCGGGCCCGAGGGACCCATGATTCACTTAGGGTTTGTCTCGTCTAGCTTTGAACATCCAACTTTAACTACTGTAAATCAGGAAGTCTTAGCGAGCAAGGCCATACAAAATGCTAATATTTCATGATGTTAAATTTCATGACATGCTAACTGTTCTAAAAAAAACTTTTGTATGATTGTTGTTTGGTGGGGTTTTTTGGTGATTAACTGGGAAGGGGGGGGAGTCATCTCCCAAACCCCCCCCCCCCCCTCCTGCACATGAACCTACACTGAACAGGACTTTGACATCATGATGGTTCTCAAATAATTTAGAATCGCACGGGGTAAGGAGGATTTTGGAGGCACTTTAATTATTATTTTATTTTTGCAGTTTGTTTCTGTATGCATCCTTGGTTGAAGTAAAGTTGTATTTTGTGGTTGGTGGTTACAAATATATTTAATAAAATGTCATCAGGTTTGGGTTAGCATTGCATAAACAATGACTAAGTACTTTGTATAACTATATAATACCTATAAAACATGATTCCTTTAGGATTTGATACAAACTTTTACTATGTACATATATAACTATGTGCTACATAATAACTACATGTATCAAACAGCTTGACATTATCTAACATTAAATGTTTGAACTGTATAACTAAGTAATATTAAAACAAAGTTATAATGGATAAAAATACTTAGGAGTGGGGTGGGGGCACACCTGGTTACAACGACCGACCATCGTTACTACGACATTTACGCCATCTGACCACAAATTGTCGGGAATGAATGTACATCAATGTTATTCTGTTCATTACACCAGAATTTACACCTTCCGACACTGACAGAGCAAATTACAATGTAGGAACAAACGTACACAGTATACACAGCCATTTGCCATCCTTGATCTCGTCGCGAGCCAACAATGTCGGCTAAACCCAGCGCCCTCAATAGTTTAAGAAGTAGCAGGCTGCAACAGTGATGATAGCAGGGGGCAAAGCGGGGGGTCTGGGGGCCCTCCCCTAGAAACATTTGAAAAATCGAACCTCTGAGATGCATTCTCATGGCCTCTGTTAGCGCAAATCAGTCACCATCCATTAAATGCAGCAACTGAACAATTTTACTCGTTGAAAGTTTTGTAGGAGACTTTATTAAAGAAGAGAAAGCACTTTTTTTTTTACCATCAACGAAAAGTAAGCGGCGGCAAAAGCTGTTTCAGGCGGCGATTTGCCGCCGGAGACCGGGTACTTTTGAGGGCTCTGTAAACCTGCAGACATGTATTGCTTTTGAAAATACGCCTAAGTTAGTCATTCAATTAAAGGATTAACTTCGAACAATTAAGTCATCGCGTGAGAGCCAGAAGGACGTAAGTGCATCAAAGTTCATTTTTAAAAAGCCGAGATAATGAAGGAAAACTGTTTTTCTTGATCAGTAGTTAAGATGTCGAATTTGTTTTAATGACAGTGAAAGCCGAACATACATGTATTTACGATTTCTTTGTATATTTGCAGTATTTATAGCATATTAGGTGTTTTAGTTATTTGCTTAAATAGTTGTATTTACGACAATTATTCGTGATTAAATTAAATGCTTCATTTACGACCAACAGTATATCAAGTAAATTTAAATATTTATTGGGAAAGAACCATCACTTCTAAAACATTTCAGTTTTACAAATCACATATTTATTTTTAAAAAGGAGAAAGCTTGTAAATAGAAAATATTTAGAAGCAAACATTCAAAAAGGAATACAAGTAGAAGTACGTATTAATAAAATCACTACTTGAACAAAATATTACGTGAAAAAAGTTATTTTACTTTTGTTAATAATAATACGATAAATAAAATCACCAATTGAGCAAAATAATAATGTGAAAAAAACTCGTGAAATCCTTGTTTTCTTTGACCCACCCCTGATTTTGTGTGACCTTATCTGGTGCAGGGTTTCTGCCAGAGGGTAAAATGGGTATGGTACCATACCCAAATATTTTTGCAGAATTTATTTTTAAGTTAACTTTTTGACAAAATTAATTACTGTTATTACTGTATGATTTTCTTAATCCTAACCCAAAACTTAACCCATTTTCTTTCTGAGGGAGGGACCCCCCCCCCCCCCCCCCCCCATATCTCTGTTGACTGTTGCATTCAATTCCATAGAGCCATACCCCAAAATTTCTATCTGGCAGAAAAACTGGTGGTAGTGATCCATGTTCATTGTTTGATGATAGTGCGTCAGAATCAGACGACTTATCCATACAAAACCTCTTTTCCTAGGCAAGTATTCGTTCCTGATGAGACATCAGAAAAGCTGATGCCATGTTGTGTGCAATGTTCTTTCCGTGTTCTTTGCACCATGGGAGTCCTTTTGCAGATAGTTCCTGGTTCTGCTGCCTCAGGTTGTACTTCACTAGTTTCAAGAATACCTGATTTATCAGCTAATGCAACAGACAAACCAGAATAGTTAAGCAAACTGAAACTGGTATCCTTTAATGAAGAAACTATGTTTAGCAGCTTATTGGTTTGGGATACACCGGGTTCAAGTGAAGCTCATTCAAAGGATATAGGGTTTACGTTTCCAATGAGGGTGTTTACTGAATATCAAATCCATGTTCACCTGTTGAGTATGCAGGATTCTCTCCAGTTTATATTGAGAGAACAGTAAACCCTACGGCTTCTGCTATGCGTTGGCTGTACTCTCCAGGTTCTGTTGTGTGTTCAGTGCACACTCCTGGTTTTGTTGTGTATTTGGTGATCTCTCCGGGTTCTGTTGTGTGTCCAGTGATCTCGTCAGGTTCTGTTGTGTGTTGGGTGTACTCTCAGGGTTCTGTTGTGTATTTGGTGATCTCTCCGGGTTCTGTTGTGTGTCCAGTGATCTCTCCAGGTTCTATTGTGTGTTCATTGATCTCTCCAGGTTCCGTTGTGTGTCTGGTGAGCTCTCTAAGTTCTATTGTGTGTTCAGTGATCTCGCCATGTTCTTGTGTGTGTCCAGTGATCTCTCCAGGTTCTATCGTGTGTTCAGTGATCTCTCCAGGTTTTGATCTGTGTTCAGTGATCTCTCCAGGTTCTGTTGTGTGTTCAGTGATCTCTCCAGGTTCTGTTGTGTTTGGTGATCTCTCCAGGTTCTGTTGTGAGTCCAGTGATCTTTCCAGGTTCTATTGTGTTCGGTGATCTCTCCAAGTTCTACTGTGTTCAGAGATCTCTCCAGGTTCTACTGTGTTCAGAGATCTCTCCAGGTTCTACTGTGTTCAGAGATCTCTCCAGGTTATGTATGATGTGTGTTCAGTGATATCTCCAGCTTCTACTGTGTTCAGAGATCTCACCAGTTTGTGTATGATGTGTGTTCAGTGATCTCTTCAGGTTCTATTGTGTTCAGAGATCTCTCCAGGTTATGTATGATGTGTGTTCAGTGATATCTCCAGCTTCTACTGTGTTCAGAGATCTCGCCAGTTTGTGTATGATGTGTGTTCAGTGATCTCTTCAGGTTCTATTGTGTTCAGTGATATCTCCAGGTTCTACTGTGTTCAGAGATCTCTCCAGTTTATGTATGATGTGTGTTCAGTGATATCTCCAGACTATGTTATGTGCAGTGTTCTCTCCGTGTTTTGTTGAGTGTTAAGTTTTCAATCCTCCAGTTTCTGTTGTGTGTGCTAAATTATTTTCTGCGTCTGTTGTGAGTGATATGTCATGTTCTCTTGTATGTGCTATGTCATGATCATGGTATGTTGTATGAGTGTTCTGTCATGTTCTTCTTCAGGTTCTTTTGTGTGTACTATGTCACGTTCAGGTTCTGTTGTGTCTCTATTATGTTCAGGTCCTGTTGTGAGTGCTATGTCATGTTCAGGTTCTGTCGCAAGTGACTGGATAAAGGCCGTGGTATGTGCTGTCCTGTCTGTGGGGAAGTGCATATAAAAATAACTTGCTGCATTAGGAAAAATATAGTGGGTTTCCTCTGATGACTGAGTCATAATTACCAAATGTTTGACATCCAATAGCCGATGATTAATTAATCAATGTGCTCTAGTGGTGTTGTTAAACAAAACAAACAAATAAACTGTCGCAAGTGCTATGCCACGTTCATTTTCTATGGTGATTATTTTCTCATGTTCAGCTTTTTGCTATGTTATGTTCAGGTCTTGTCATTGATGTGCTAAGTTCTGTTGTGTATGCTATATATCATGTTCAGGTCCTGTTGTGTGAGCTATGTCATGTTCAGGTCCTGTTGTGTGAGCTGTGTTATGTTCAGGTCCTGTTGTGTGTGCTATGTCATGTTCAGCTTATGTTGTGTGTGCTATGTCATTTTCAGCTTCTATTGTGCGTGCTATGTTGTGCTAATGTTTTGGTGTGTGTGTTGTGTCATGTTCACGTTCAACATTCTGTTGCTTAGGTTAGCTTAGTAACTGGTTTAACATGTTCATAGTCCATATACGACTAGGGTTTCGAACACGCCTATCCCAAGTCCAGCCTACCATAGGATCGGGTGTCTGACTCAGGACAGGGATATTCTGTTTGTTAACTGTATAGTTAATCAAAATTCATAGATCTTGCTATCGTTTATGTTGAGGCCACATTTACTTTATTCACCGTTTAACCTTACGTCTGATTACACTGTCTTTTGTTACTGGACTTTGTCCTCGATAACTTACAATGAGGTTTGTATGTGTAATATTGTTAATCCATAATGCCTACATTAGGACAATCCTGTAGATCTCCAAAGGCAGCTGAAAGGCGGAATTTGTTCACCGTAACATATAATTAAATACATGTACATCTAAAATCAGTGTGATTATGCTTGCACTTTGGTCGTATATGCCATATACATTTGTACAACATTATTATGAATTAAAATTGTGTCTACAGATACAAATTACATGTCGGAAACTTCACTTCAATTAAAAACTTTTCAAAATAGATATTTGTTTTTCAAGAAAATTCACCAAAACATGTTTATTATTATAATTATGGTGCACATAAAATAGCAAACCATACAAACAGTAATGTTACTGCAATTCCTATTTATATATATAGACACCATTCTTGTCTGTTGCCAAATGGTTCGTTGCATGTAGTACCAAATGTTTTTCTTAAATAGACCGGGCTCTCACAACGACAAAAGTCATATTATTTTTAGGATTCAAGCACATAAAAATATTGACATAATGTATGCTCTATTGTACTTTGCATTTGTAATTTTTATCACAGACCGATAACAAAGAATACATATGTGTCGTATTTGGCACATACAACCTATGTCAGACATAATTATATAACAAACTGTATTTAAAAAGGGTGTATCTACCACACAGACCAGTCGTGTTGACATAATGGACAGCAAGCAAATTGGAGGAAAGTCGTATATGTGTCAGTTACGTCTATTTTCATGCAAGTCGTATATGTGTTTCACTTACGACCATTTAAATCCTTCTGTATAAGCGATGCAATTAGAGACAAGCTACGATTTTTTGTGACAATATGTAATCGGGGATGGCGATTCCAAATATGCGAAAAAGACGTTTTAGGTTGTATCTGCCACTTACGACCTTTTAGCTCTCATGCGACAAAGTCTGCTATTTTATGACATTATGTAAATGAAGTAGGTACCAATCGTAGATGTTTTTAACCAAGAAATGATTAGAATGACAGAGAATATGCCTTGATTAATAATAATATATTTAATAATAGTCTGTGACTGATCCCCGTCAGTGGACCCATTGTGCTATTTCTCATTCTAGCCTGTGCACCACGATTGGTATATCAAATGCCATGGTATGTGTTATCCTGTCTGTGGGATGGTGCATATAAAAGATCCCTAGCTACTGATGCAAAAATGTAGCGGATTTCCTCTCTAAGACTATATGTTAAAATTACCAAATGTTTGACATCCAATAGTCGATGATTGATGAATCAATGTGCTCTAGTGGTGTTGTTAAACAAAACAATTTTTAACGGCAATTTCGATATCATGACAATTTCGATATAACGACAAAGTGACCAAGGGACAAACGTGGTCATTGTAACGAGGTCTGACTATATAGATATAGATATAGATACAGTAGAATCTCATTGGCTCGAACACTGGTGGTGATCAAAGTCTGTTCGACCCATCGGGTAGTTCGAACCATGCATTCGGCCGTTGTCGGGTGCTTCTGTAACACAAAAACCAATCGGAACACCTCGCATATTTCCGTAAAAATGGCTTGGGCGAGATGGTCCGATGGACTCATGAGTGTAACTATTATTTATCACCGTTAAATAAACAAATAACAAGTACACTGGTAGTTTGTATTTATAAATATTTATTAATTTAAAAAATCGTTCTTTATTATGCTGTTGTAGAATCTTTTGCGACATATTGACAACGTTGAGAAAAAATGAAAGTGCATGAAGCACAGGCGGAGGCCATTTATCTGTTATTGTTGCAATCACTACATTACATTGATCTCTCATGTATTTCAAGTTAAAAACAAAATATGCCGACGCTCATGTGCAGAGTAGAGATTAAACTCATTAAAGTAAATCGGCGAGGCCTGCCTATGCTCACCAATTGATTGGTGTTACAGGCAAGGTTCATTCAGTTAACGATTATCATAGTACAATTGTCTGTACTAGAAAGATAATTACCGATAGGTGCTAAGTAAACAACATGATAAGCCGGCATATGATCTAGGATTAATTCGTTCCACTTCCGAATTTATAATAACTTACTTTGTGACTGACGTGAAAGGGTTGATGAAAAATTTGTACATAAATAATTTTTTGTATTTCTTCGGATAGACGTAGTCATTCGAGCTAAATATGTTTAATTTTACAGTTCGGACCAATAAACTGGTTCGAGAGAAAGCTTTTGTTCGACCCCAGGGTTATTCGATCAATCAGCACCAAAATAAAAGGGTTTAATAGAGAGAGAAAATCGGGACCTTGTTCTTGGTTTGAGAATACCGGAAGATTCGACCGTTACCGGCATTCGAGCAAATGAGATTCTACTGTATATAGATATATATAGATATATATATATATATATATATATATATATATATATATATATATATATATATATATATATATATATATAAAAACCATCGCTGCTGCTACAAAGTGAGGGGGTCACATGCCCGCTTTGCCCCACTCCCCCCTCTTCCTACACCAGTGTCAATATTGCAAACTCAAAGCACTAAAATAATTAACCTGAATTTTTAATTTGTTGTAATGACAGAAAAAACAAATTGTTAATTACAATAAATGAAATAAACAGTAATAACAATAAAAGCATGATTTGAATACAGCATGTATATTTAGAGTGTTTTGTTTTTGATTTTTTTTCTCTCTGTTATTTCAGAGCTCTGGCAGGTGCAGGCGTCAGTCAGGCCGGATCTGAAAGCCTCCGATTCCGACTTCCAATATTTCAGAGATTCAGAAATTCAGAAGACAGGTACCGCTGAGATAGAATAATCTCTTTTAAAAATATTGTTCAGTCACCTACTACTCAGGGGTGGGAATTATCCTCGGATCTACGGTTTTCCTCTCATGGAACAGTGCGTTTCTTAGCATTTTAATCGTACTTGGTCCACGGTCCCCTCTAGATTTCCTCTTTTTTTTACAGTTCACCACCCTGGACCCCTCTAGATTTCCTCTTTTTTACAGTTCACCACCCCGGACCTCTCTAGATTTCCTCTTTTATACAGTTCACCAATTCCCAACCCCTGACTACTACCATGCATAGTATTTAATCAGTATTACTTCCCTACCCATTAATTGGAGGGAACTGTTGGTTTTGTCTCTGTCTGTTTGTCTGTCTGTCAGTCTCCATCTGTCCCATATATAGTGTTTTGGACATTTTAAAAATGTCTCAAGATATTAAGCTGATATTTTTTGTATATAGCTTTATCATGTAAAGTTACAGATCAAGTTTGATTTTCATGGAGATTTACACATTTGTGACAGAGTTATGTCCCTTGAACCTATGCAATATTAAAATATATTGAGCCTCATTGGCTGACAGTATATGTATTTCTATAGTAGTTCTTTCAGAATTCTTTTTTAAACTGGTTATACTAGGCAATTTTCACAAGATAGTGAGCTCCGTGGTCTATTGGATAAGCTGCTGGATAATCAAGCTGACGACAGTGGTTCAAATCCCGTCATGGCTGGCTCACACTTTCATTCATCTTTGTCATCTATCACCCTCTGCCTAACATTCTCATTATTTTAATATGAAAAACCTTCCAATTTCTCCCATGATTTCAATCTGTTTCGACCCTTTCTGTCAGTTTCCTCCAACTCTGTCTTCTGAGCTGTCCACACCATCGCCTACCTGTCTCAACTTCCTCCACAGGTGCAGTTTCTGTGTATTTCCCTGCACCCACCTGGCATCCTCGTCCTCTGCTGCTAATAAAGCTGGTCTGACCCATGTCACTAACTAACGACTGTCCCTTATTAACAATTCCAGAAGAACTACTGAACACTCCCTGAAGTGGTCAGGATAAGCTCACAGCTAAAAGCTGACGGGGAATGGCAGGTGTGTGGCACAGATAGCCACAAGAGACAAGCACCTGTCGTGGTTGGAGAGATAAGGACTGGGATGTGGAGGTGGACAGCGAAAGAAGTTGAAAGATAGGAGGAGTTGCCAGATCGGGAAGAAATGAGACGGAATTCAAAGGAAAGAAAGGATTGAAAGGGGCAGTGGGAAATAAAAAATATAGGCCTATATAAAAAATAATAACTAAATTCACAAGAGTATTACAAACAATAATTATATAATTTAATTTAACAAGTGACTGTGATATTTGTTTCTGCAGGAGAAACTTCATCTCTGCCGGTGCTGCAGCTGGAGTCTCCTCCGCATTCGGGGCTCCTGTAGGAGGCCTGCTGTTCGCGATGGAGGAGGTGTCGTCGTTCTGGACAACGACCTTGTCCTGGCAGATCTTCTTCTGCTGCATGATTTCCACCTTCACCACCGACCTCTTCAACTCTGCGTTCGAGGGATTCACATACACCGGGCAGTTCGGAGCGTTCAAAACAGAGAGATATATCTTATTTAACGTTAGTCTAGTAGATATATACATGTGTATATATATATATACTCAGGAAAAAAACGTTCCTGTGCACCAAATAAAAAAATCTCAAACGAACTTCAAAGTTTGTAAAGGGGCGAGACGTAGCCTAATGGTAAAGCATTCGCTTGATGCGTGGTCGGTTTGGGATCGATCCCCTTCAGTGGGCCCATTGGGCTATTTCTCGCTCTAACCAGTGCACCACGACTGGTACCTCAAAGGCTGTGGTATGTTCTATCCTGTCTATGGGATGGTGCATATAAAAGGTCCCTTGCTGCTAATCGAAAAGAGTAGCCCATGAAGTGGCGACAGCGGGTTTCCTCCCTCAATATCTGTTTGGTATTTAACCATATGTCCGACGTCATATAACCGTAAATAAAATGTGTTGAATGCGTCGTTAAATAAACCATTTCCTTACTTCAAAGTTTGTAAATGACTGAAATCATAATGTTTACAAATGCCAATAATAATTTTTTGAAAAGTTTGATTTTTCCTTCATTATCATCAAACATTCTATGTTGTGCAGTGTATGCACAGGAAAAAAATTCCGTTAGTATATATTTTTCTTTTTTTTTTTTTTCTTGCTCTTGAATATATGTAGTTTCATTCCTGTAGGACTATGTTTTAATTTTAATTTCACTTTGGCATATAGGTATTACTTTACTGATGGCAAAGGTAGCAGTGATGGCATATCATGTTTGATCAATGAATTTTGGGATATAGTTGCATCTGTATTTTCATTTCATTGTTTGTTAAAATAAATTAAAATTTTGTTTTTTAAATAATTCAAACTAAATGTTATTAATTTTTTATCTTTAAGTTTTCATTTAATAGCTCTTCTAGATTTATTAATTATTGGCTATTGGATATCAAACATTTACAGTTCTGACATAGCCATCTGAGAAAATCTGCTTCATTTTTCCAATAGCAGCAAGGGATTTTTTATATGCACTTTGCAACACAAACAGCACAGCACACACCATGACCTTTGATATACCCTTTGTAGGAAGAAGTAACCTCTATGGTGGCTGTGGGTCTCCTCTTTCCTTCTCTAGACTGAATGTAAGAAATAATAATAAATTAGACACCTGGGACCATATTATTGAAGCTATCTTAGCACTATGGAACTGTAAAACATTTGTAGGCTCTGATGTCACAACAGCACATGATGGTTTTATGATTTTGTAAAACTAAGATAGCTTCCAAAATACGGGACCAGGCATCCATAGTTTAACATGGGACAGGACGTAGCCCAGTGGTACAGCGCTCACTCGATGCGCGGTCAGTCTGGGATTGATCCCCGTCGGTAGGCCCATTGGGCTATTTCTCGTTCTAGCCAGTGCACCACAACTGGTATATCAAAGGCCATGATATGTACTACCCTGTTTGTGGGATGGTGCATATAAAAGATCCCTTGCTGCTAATCGAAAAGAGTAGCCCATGAAGTGGCGACAGCAGGTTTCCTCTCTCAATATCTGTGTGGTCCTTAACCATATGTCCAACGTCATATAACCATAAATAAAATGTGTTGAGTGCGTCGTTAAATAAAACATTTCTTTCTGTAGTTTAAAATGTGATGAAGTGTTGTCAGACTAATTTTAGTTTTTCCATTTTTTTTCTTTTTTTTCCTCTTTAGATGGGCGATGGCTTGATATAGGTAATTGTACTACACTGTTTAATGGTTTGTTATCTTTACTTCTTTTACTTGCAGATAAACAAGGGTGTGGATGTAAACATCTTGATGTTTATTCCAACTGTTGTGATTGGTCTGATAGGGGGGATAACTGGAGCTCTGTTTACCATCATCAATCTGAAAATGGCTCGCACACGTAAGAGGTTGATGTCGAGCATTAGTCGACCCTGGATTCAGAAAACAATTCGAATGGTAGAGCCAGCCATTATCATGGTAATTGTCAGCCATTGTCTAATGTAATTTTGTTCTTAATTAACTCTTCATATTGTAAAACCAGCCATTGTCTTAGTAATTTTGTTATTCATTAAATCTTCATATAGTAAAGCCAGCTATAATTGTCTAAAATAATTCAGTTGTTAATTAACTCTTCACGTAGTAAAACCAGCCATTGTATAAATGATTTTGTTGTTAATCAACTCGTCATTTGGCAAATCCAACCATTGTCTAGGTGTGTGTGTGTGTGTTAGTATGCCCTCATTTGATTGTCACGTCAGATGTCGGGAATTAACGTGCTTATATCAATTTAATGTTCAAGCATGCTTGTTGTTAGCAAAATGTCTGTCCAAGTCCAGTAACTCTACTCACAACAAGAGGGTGGGGGGGGGGTGTAAAACAAAAACAAAAATGGTTTATGCAAAAGGTTAAAAACATTTATACAAATTAGATAAAATTATTGAATTGATGGTTAAATAAAATTTATTTACATGGAATTTTAAAAGGGTTTATGCAAGTGTCTAGGTAACTTGGTTGTTATTGAAACTGTTCATTTGGTAATGTCAGCTATCATCATGGTAATGTTCTTGCTAATTAACTCTGTAAAGTCAGAAATACATTAACTGAAACATTTTAATTTCATTAACAGGTGCTTGTATCAACATTTGTGTTGTTCATGCCTGCTGCATTTCCATGCACAGAGTACACATGTATTGAAGGCAAAAGCGGTCCAATCAGGTAACTGCTTTTGAATATTTGTCACTGGTTTGCACCAATCAAATGACTGATTAAAAATAAAGCCACTGATTTGTTCCAATCAGTTGACTGCTTTTAAAAATAATACCACTGGTTTGTTAATCAGTTGACTGCTTTAAAAAAAAAAAAAATAATTAAAATACTATTTGCTGCCATTGTAAACAGTTTTCAACTAACACAAACTTTTTTAATCATAAAAATTACATTTTAAATATATTTTCTTTTTTATAACACAAGTGTTTGTAATGTTTCATGTGGTCCAAATATTTGTAGTAGCCCAAATCGATTTTCCTTCAAAATAATTCTGAACAAAAAACAAAACAAACAATATATCAATACATAACTCGCACCTGTATATTAAGCATTGTTTTCCTGTTTCCTTTTTATTGCAGTAAAAACTGTCTGAATGATACTAGAAATCCTCTCCATGTTGAACCAGCTGTGATGAAATATACTTGTAATCCGGGAACATCATGGCGAGTTAACGAGACGACTTACACAAATGGAACTTATAATGAACGTAAGTTCAGTCACTGTATATTTAACATGTAAACAAATAAATTCTCTTTTTCCTTCCAATCTTGACTGTAGTCGAGATGCGCAATACCACCGTGCTGATCTCTTCTCAACTAGTCAAGAGACACAAGACCACTGTTTGTCGGCTGTGATCAAGATGTGAACAGCCTTCGTAATAACAGTTGTCAGTGTTTACAAGAGTTATCTGTCTTGAGTCTGTGAATGTTAGAACATGGTAGAATAACAATCAAATACATTCAAGTTTTTTTTTGACTGGTGTTTGTATTTAAGTTGTTTGCACAATAACGAAAACAAAATGAAAACCTTTTTTTGTGTGTTAATTTTAGGTATTGATGAAGTAATGTGAATACTGGTTCTAGACATTTGTAAAACACCATCATAGTCCATTCCTTGACATGGTGAGGGGGCTTGTATATCTCAATGACCCAGATAGCTATGCCAGCAGAAGCTTTGGCTTCTGTTAGGGACACCCACCAAGCTAGACTGGTCAATGGGTAGAGGCTAGACTGATATGGACTAAGGGTGAGGTAACCCTAACAGAAACCTCGAGTGCTGAAGTCAGAGGTATTGGGCCGCACGGCGCACTCTAATAGACCACAATACCATGCATCAACAGCTATTATGACTACATTTCTGATATTTCTAAAATATTTCTTTTAAAACCTGTTGAACATTCTTATTTAATGAAAGTAAAAGATGTTTAAAAGAAAATATTTGCCTACAATGACTGATGATACCAACTTTGAAGAAAATGATTGGGATCACTCATTGTCGACTCAAAGTGAAAATACACTTGTTGAAAGTATCGTAACAAATGATGTAAACAATCATGGTATGAATACATATACAGAACTTCACATATGTTGTTTTCGCTTCCTCTTTATTGCACAAGTTTATTTTGTGCAAGACCGCGTAGCAGTCGAGTGTTATGTTCTTTTGCAAAATAAACGAGTGCAATAAATAGGAAGGGAAAACAACGTATGTGAAGTTCTGTATTTATTACATACCTTCTTTTATGTTTCGCAAAAACGGTTTTTAATTTAACATCATAACAACACTTTGTTAAATTTATTATCAAAACTCTTTTCATGGAATTACTTAACCTTAATAATCTTACTCTGCGGCAGCCTTGTGTAATGTTTCAAATACAATTTGTGACTAATTTGTAAATCATACATGATGTCAGTAAATAAAAGGCGCTAACTTCAGTAAAAACTAAAAAGAGAATTCCCCATTTAAAAGTTCCAGTCCATATCACACATACATTTATGTGCGATACAAAATAAATTGATCACACGGTTTCAAAGTATCTTTATCACTATAGTAAGATTGAATAGGTATGTAATAAAGTGCATCAGCTGTCACTATCTGGTCCAAGTGTCACAATGCATGTTCCTACAGATAAGACAGCACATACCACAACCTTTGATATATCACTGTAGGTAGCAAACACATAACGAACAGTAATTACATGTGGCTTGATTCAACCAGCCCGTGATATGTACTATCCTGTTTGTGGGATGCTACATATAAAATATCCGTAATAAGAAAGAGAAGCAGCAGGTTACCTGTATCATTATCTGTGTTGTCCTTAACCATATGTCGGACACCATATACAGTGAAACCCCTCTAAACCGGACACTCTCAGGACCAAGTAAAAATGTCTGGTTTCATAGGTATCTGGTTTAGAGAGGTTAAGTTCTTTACTGATTTAAAAAAATTACCATGAAACATGTCCAGTTTTGAAGGAATTCTGGTTTACAGAGGGTCCGGTTTTGAGAGGTTTCACTGTAATTACATTTATTATGTATTTAGTGTGATATTAAATAAAACATTCCTTCCTTCTTTTCGTCCTTGTTTATTCTGATCCTTCTTTGATTGTGTTTGTTATAAAGTACGTTCTATAATTTACGTTAATTGTAGTTGCATCTCTTCTGTTTGGGACACTGGAGACATCTGTGAAGCACCTGTTTTCACGTGACACTCAGTTCCAGTTCGGGTTCCCTACACTGTTCACAGCCTTACCGTACTTCTTCTTCGCCGTCTGCTGGTCATCAGGCACGTCCATATCGTGCGGGATGCTTGTACCCATGTTGTAAGTGATGTCGGGGGAGTACTCTATTAACATTTCTAAACCAGGTCGTATCATGTGGGATGCTCGTACCAATGTTGTAAGTGATGTCGGGGGAGTAGCTCTATATTAACATTTCTAAACCAGGTCATATCATGTTGGATGCTTGTGCCCATGCAAGTGATGTCAGGGGAGTAGCTCAATATTAACATTTCTAAACCAGGTCATATCGTGTGTGATGCTCGTACCCATGTTGTAAGTGATATCAAGGGAGTATACATGTAGCTCCATATTAACATTTTTAAACCAGGTCATATCGTGCCCATGTTGTAAGTGATGCTTATAAAACTTTTAAGAGTCCAGACTCAATGTCTAATAACGTCACATACATCCAATTTGTAAAGCGTTGTCATGACAACGCTGTCTCAGACTCTATTAGAGTCTCGAGTCTTGACTCTAAAAGTGTTATAAGCGCTATTTTTAACTTTTGTTACACCAGTTGATTGCTTTGTTATACAGATTTACCACTATATACCATAATAAATATATTGCATGAAATCAGAATGGGTTATTCGTTATGTTTGAATACTGCTATTCATTTTGAACAACTTTACTTTAAATCTTGTCTCTTCTTGTAGATTGATTGGTGCTCTGTATGGTCGTATCATTGGTCTAGTGATGGTGACGGCGTTTGGCGCCCACACGGAGCCCGGCAGTTTCTGGGGATGGATGGATCCCGGAGCCTTCGCACTCATTGGTGCTGCCTCATTTTTTGGAGGAGTTTCACGACTCACAATGGCTGTCACTGTTATCATGGTCAGTTCAATATGCTGAATGTGAATAAGAACTCAATTGTTTTTTGTTTAGGTTCGTTGCTTTGATAAAGTCTAGAACTATGAAACTGCAGTATTTAAGGATAACCGTAAGTTAGTGTATAATGTTCTCCACATACTGTAAATTAAAGAACAAATTTAAGACAAAACAAAAACAGCTGTTCCATACTTGTAATGCTCAAAAGGCAATAACCAGTGGCGGATCCAGAAAATCCATTTAAGGGGGCCCCAGTGACATGAGTTGGAATGCCAAGGGAACTTTGGGGGAGGTTTGGAGGAAAATTAATAGATAATAAAATTATAACTATCATAAATTAGGGTTTTTGGGGGGGTTCGGGCCCTTGGGCCCCCCTAAATCCGCCCCTGATAACAGTGCACACACACACACACAATTCAAGTATAGCACTATTTGATAGTAGGGTGGGGTTGTGATGGATGCTTACTACACACTGATATAGAAAATTTGTTTTAAAAACACCATGTTAGACTCACTTGGAATAGAAGGATTAATTATTGCTACTGAATGTTCACTTTTTCTAAACAAATGTACTGCATTGCACCAGTGGCGTAGCATGTGTTGCCAGCATCTGGGGCAAGGCAAGTATTGCGCCCCCTAACCAGTGGACCATTAGCACTTCCCCCGTGTCCCTTCCACCACTCCAGAATTTTGCGCCCAGGGCAACCACCCCGGTGGCCCCGCCTACACTACGCCACTGCATCACACCCAATCTAAACCCACTGTCTGAAAATCCTGCATGTCATGCTATATTAATGCAGAACCTTTACCTACTGCCACTTCCATTAGGCAATAAATGGGAGAATCTAATTATTTTAAATCAAGGAATTGTTACGGTAATTATTAAATAAAATGTCAACTAATTACTGGGGTGTTTTTTTTAATATTTATTTTATTTCCTGTGATAATGTTTCCACCATTTTTCTTCAGATGGAATTGACCAATGATATTCAAGTGTTACTGCCAGTAATGGTCGCCGTCATGGTTTCTAAGTGGGTTGGTGATTTCTTCACACATCCAATTTTCCACGCTCATCTAGAACTTAAATGCATTCCATTTCTCGAGACCGAACCAAGAGTCACGATAGCAAAGAAAAGGTAAGTAGAAAATTGATGAATTTGAGAAATGAAAGCTTGGGCAGGGAAACTTTTGTTCAGTATCGTGTTGCAATTTGCTATGCAACATTTAGAGATTGCTACACAATTATAAAACATTAAACAGTAGTTGCTAATCAATTTTCAATTGACTAGAAATGTTCGCCAATTAAAATTTAAAAAACAAAATATTCCCTGTTGAGGTGTTTTTTTCTCTAATTCATCACCTATCATTTTGTAGTTTTGTTTTAATTGACACATTAAAATAATAATTTATTGTATAATTTATTGTATCTATTTCTAACAAATTAGTTTTTTGCTTAAATCATCTTTTCAACTGTATACATGTCAGATAATTTTATATATATCAAATATCATGTCAGTCATTATTTCATTTCATTTCAACTTATTTTCGTGCTTATATCCAATTAAGGTTCAAGCATGCTGTCCTGGACACACATCTCAGCTATCTAAGCTGTCTGTCCAGGACTGTGGTTTAGTTGTTAGTTGTTAGTGAGAGAGAAGAGGGTGTAGTGGTCTTACACCCACCCATTGAGTCATTAAAACTTGCTCTGGGTGGGAGCGGGTATCGGGCTGCAAACCGTGAACCTACCAGCCTTATGTCCTACAGCTTAACCACGACACCACCGAGGCCGGTGTTGGTCATTAATTGTTTAATTATTATTATGGTTATTATTTATTTTTTTGTGGGGGGAGGGGGTGTATATATAATTAAAAAGTTCAGAGATATAGTGTTTTCCTGAGTGGTAGAGCTGGGCGGTATTGAAATTATAGCTTCAGTATTGGTATTTTGGGGGTGATTTACCTTAATTGGTATCTGTACAGTATTTGGTATTGACACAATACCGATACAAATCAGAATTTTTAAATTCATGCCAGAGTTAAAGCTCACCAGCTAATTTCATACTTTCTGTTGACACAAAGTGCTTGTACATGTTTGTCTGCTCTTACATATACATGTACATATATATTTGTTTGTTTTTTTTGTTTGTTTTTTTGTTCATCAAATATATTGTTAATGCTTTACTAAATGGTGGGAAACATTTTTTAATACCAAAATTTCTGTATTTTGAGATTTGCTCAGTACAATAAATTAGTATTGACATGATATCGATACTGAACAGTATATATAGTATACATGTACCACCCAGCTCTACAGATGGGTAATGGACCATAGAATTTGATTGCTCTTTATGAATCAATCAGACTTTTGTTAACATCTCAGTCAGTGCCCCATCAAAATGACATGGTATGTGCTGCCCTTCCTATGGGACATGTCTATCTGTAAAAGATGCCTTCTGCTAATGTTAGAGGTAGTGGCTAAACCAAATAACTTCCGAGCTGGGTCAAAGTTTGAGGTGCACCAAGCTTTTGATAGAGAAGTTAACACCACATGTCCTGTGATTGGTGATAAATGTGAGTGTGTTGGGTGTAAAAAAAATTAGTTTCATCTGGGCTAAAGATGTATGCAGTTTTATTTCGTCTAGTACCACTGTGTCAATTAGCCTTGTGCTTGAAACATGTGAGAGGTACCTGTAAAAAAAAGTACTTAAATTTTGTGCGTAACTAGGGTAGTTATAGATGCTACCCATTATTTCTGAAATGAGCATCTTCACCTCCAGTTATTTCTGATTCACTTTAAGGGTGAGGGGTGGTGGTATTTATATCTGTGGTGTTTATGTCGATTGATACGCTGCAGGTAGGAGTTTTAGCCACATATGTTACTATTGTCGTCTATGGGATTTGATTAGGTGAGTGCTTTACCATTATGTTACATGTATGTCTGCCCCACATACTCATCAATAATATTCTTTCAACTTTAAAGGGACATTCCTGAGTTTGCTGCAATTTTTAAGATGTTTAAGATATTTTATTAGTCGGAAACATCTTACAATACAACAAACTCAGGAATGTACCTTTAATAAATGTTCTTCATATTTCAGCACCGGCCTCGGTGGCGTCGTGGTTAGGCCATCGGTCTACAGGCTGGTAGGTACTGGGTTCGGATCCCAGTCGAGGCATGGGATTTTTAATCCAGATACCGACTCCAAACCCTGAGTGAGTGCTCCGTAAGGCTCAGTGGGTAGGTGCAAACCACTTGCACCGACCAGTGATCCATAACTGGTTCAACAAAGGCCATGGTTTGTGCTATCTTGCCTGTGGGAAGCGCAAATAAAAGATCCCTTGCTGCTAATCGGAAGAGTAGCCCATGTAGTGGCGACAGCGGGTTTCCTCTCAAAATCTGTGTGGTCCTTAACCATATGTCTTACGCCATATAACCGTAAATAAAATGTGTTGAGTGCGTCGTTAAATAAAACACTTCTTTCTTTCTGCACCGACCAGTGATCCATAACTGGTTCAACAAAGGCCATGGTTTGTGCTATCCTGCCTGTGGGAAGCGCAAATAAAAGATCCCTTGCTGCCTGTCATAAAAGAGTAGCCTATGTGGCGACAGTGGGTTTCCTTTAAAAAAACCTGTCAGAATGACCATATGTTTGACGTCCAATAGCCAATGACAACATAAAAAAAAATCAATGTGCTCTAGTGGTGTCGTTAAATAAAACAAACTTTTCTTTTTTCTTCATATTTCAGCATCCAGCTCGAGTTGTATGCTGCCAAAGATGTAATGTCAACACCTGTGGTTACCATTAATCGGATTGCTGAAGTATCTTTACTGGCCGATTTATTGTTATCGACTACACACGGCGGTTTTCCCGTTGTCAAGAAGGATCGAAATGGAGAGGATGTTTTCTATGCTTTAATAACCAGGTAAGAAATTAAACTTCTAAACAGTTTGAAGGAAAGTGCTAAAAATGGATGATTTTTCAAAACAGGGAAGTGGATTAGCTGTACCACAGAGCTACGTCCCACCCCCAGGGAGGTGGATTACTTTTCACACCAAACTGTTCACCTCTGTCCTGGATAGGCAATTAAAGTAAAGTTTGTTTTGTTTAATGACACCACTGCATTAGAGCACATTGGTTTATTAATCCCCTACCAATCTGACTAGAGGTAAGGATAGGTTTTGTCTCCAACTGTCTGTCCATCCGACCATCTGTCCCACATGATTTTTTCACCTGTAGTCTTTTTGAGGAAACCCACTACATTTTTTACATTTCCACATGTCCATATAGCACACATTTTTACATATTTGTTTTGAATGGTGGACGTGTGAAGATAGTGACATATACTGTATTATAGGTTGGAACTGCACTGTTGGTAAATGTAGTGCATCATTCATTTCAACTTATTTTCGTGTTTATATCCAATTAAGGTTCAAGACCGCTGTCCTGGGCACACACCTCAGCTATCTGGCCTGTCTGTCCCGGACAGTGGGTTAGTTGGTTAGTAGTTAGTGAAAGAGAAGAGGGTGTAGTGGGCTTACACCTACCTACCCACTGAGTCCTTAAGAACTTACTCTGGGTTGGAGCTGGTACCAGGTTGCGAACCCTGTACCTACCAGCCTGTAGTCCGATGGCTTAACCACTGCGCCACCGAGGCCGGTTTACGACTCATAGCAACTTGTTCACTTTTGTCCTGAAAAGGCAGTTAGGTCACACATCCATAGCACACAGCACACTAGTTTTGAATGGTGGATGTGTAAAGTGACACTGACTGTATTTCAGGTTGGAGCTGGTACCAGGTTGCGAACCCTGTACCTACCAGCCTGTAGTCCGATGGCTTAACCACTGCGCCACCGAGGCCGGTTTACGACTCATAGCAACTTGTTCACTTTTGTCCTGAAAAGGCAGTTAGGTCACACATCCATAGCACACAGCACACTAGTTTTGAATGGTGGATGTGTAAAGTGACACTGACTGTATTTCAGGTTGGAGCTGGTACCAGGTTGCGAACCCTGTACCTACCAGCCTGTAGTCCGATGGCTTAACCACTGCGCCACCGAGGCCGGTTTACGACTCATAGCAACTTGTTCACTTTTGTCCTGAAAAGGCAGTTAGGTCACACATCCATAGCACACAGCACACTAGTTTTGAATGGTGGATGTGTAAAGTGACACTGACTGTATTTCAGGTTGGAGCTGGTACCAGGTTGCGAACCCTGTACCTACCAGCCTGTAGTCCGATGGTTTAACCACTGCGCCACCGAGGCCGGTTTACGACTCATAGCAACTTGTTCACTTTTGTCCTGAAAAGGCAGTTAGGTCACACATCCATAGCACACAGCACACTAGTTTTGAATGGTGGATGTGTAAAGTGACACTGACTGTATTTCAGGTTGGAGCTGGTACCAGGTTGCGAACCCTGTACCTACCAGCCTGTATTCCGATGGTTTAACCACTGCGCCACCAGGCCGGTTTGACTCATAGCATGTTGTTCACTTTGTCCTGAAAAGGCAGTTAGGTCACACATCCATAGCACACAGCACACTAGTTTTGAATGGTGGATGTGTAAAGTGACGCTGACTGTATTTCAGGTTGGAGCTGGTACCAGGTTGCGAACCCTGTACCTACCAGCCTGTAGTCCGATGGTTTAACCACTGCGCCACCGAGGCCGGTTTACGACTCATAGCAACTTGTTCACTTTTGTCCTGAAAAGGCAGTTAGGTCACACATCCATAGCACACAGCACACTAGTTTTGAATGGTGGATGTGTAAAGTGACACTGACTGTATTTAGGTCACACATCCATAGCACACAGCACACTAGTTTTGAATGGTGGATGTGTAAAGTGTCACCTAGTTGGACCCTGGTACCACCAGCCTGTAGTCCGATGGTTTAACCACTGCGCCACCGAGGCCGGTTTACGACTCATAGCAACTTGTTTTGACTTTTGTCCTGAAAAGGCAGTGTAGGTCACACATCCATAGCACACAGCACACTAGTTTTGAATGGTGGATGTGTAAAGTGACGCTGACTGTATTTCAGGTTGGAGCTGGTACCAGGTTGCGAACCCTGTACCTACCAGCCTGTAGTCCGATGGTTTAACCACTGCGCCACCGAGGCCGGTTTTACGACTCATAGCAACTTGTTCACTTTTGTCCTGAAAAGGCAGTTAGGTCACACATCCATAGCACACAGCACACTAGTTTTGAATGGTGGATGTGTAAAGTGACACTGACTGTATTTCAGGTTGGAGCTGGTACCAGGTTGCGAACCCTGTACCTACCAGCCTGTAGTCCGATGGTTTAACCACTGCGCCACCGAGGCCGGTTTACGACTCATAGCAACTTGTTCACTTTTGTCCTGAAAAAGGCAGTTAGGTCACACATCCATAGCACACAGCACACTAGTTTTGAATGGTGGATGTGTAAAGTGACACTGACTGTATTTCAGGTTGGAGCTGGTACCAGGTTGCGAACCCTGTACCTACCAGCCTGTAGTCCGATGTATTTAACCACTGCGCCACCGAGGCCGGTTTACGACTCATAGCAACTTGTTCACTTTTGTCCTGAAAAGGCAGTTAGGTCACACATCCATAGCACACAGCACACTAGTTTTGAATGGTGGATGTGTAAAGTGACACTGACTGTATTTCAGGTTGGAGCTGGTACCAGGTTGCGAACCCTGTACCTACCAGCCTGTAGTCCGATGGTTTAACCACTGCGCCACCGAGGCCGGTTTACGACTGATAGCAACTTGTTCACTTTTGTCCTGAAAAGGCAGTTAGGTCACACATCCATAGCACACAGCACACTAGTTTTGAATGGTGGATGTGTAAAGTGACACTGACTGTATTTCAGGTTGGAGCTGGTACCAGGTTGCGAACCCTGTACCTACCAGCCTGTAGTCCGATGGTTTAACCACTGCGCCACCGAGGCCGGTTTACGACTCATAGCAACTTGTTCACTTTTGTCCTGAAAAGGCAGTTAGGTCACACATCCATAGCACACAGCACACTAGTTTTGAATGGTGGATGTGTAAAGTGACACTGACTGTATTTCAGGTTGGAGCTGGTACCAGGTTGCGAACCCTGTACCTACCAGCCTGTAGTCCGATGGTTTAACCACTGCGCCACCGAGGCCGGTTTACGACTCATAGCAACTTGTTCACTTTTGTCCTGAAAAGGCAGTTAGGTCACACATCCATAGCACACAGCACACTAGTTTTGAATGGTGGATGTGTAAAGTGACACTGACTGTATTTCAGGTTGGAGCTGGTACCAGGTTGCGAACCCTGTACCTACCAGCCTGTAGTCCGATGGTTTAACCACTGCGCCACCGAGGCCGGTTTACGACTCATAGCAACTTGTTCACTTTTGTCCTGAAAAGGCAGTTAGGTCACACATCCATAGCACACAGCACACTAGTTTTGAATGGTGGATGTGTAAAGTGACACTGACTGTATTTCAGGTTGGAGCTGGTACCAGGTTGCGAACCCTGTACCTACCAGCCTGTAGTCCGATGGTTTAACCACTGCGCCACCGAGGCCGGTTTACGACTCATAGCAACTTGTTCACTTTTGTCCTGAAAAGGCAGTTAGGTCACACATCCATAGCACACAGCACACTAGTTTTGAATGGTGGATGTGTAAAGTGACACTGACTGTATTTCAGGTTGGAGCTGGTACCAGGTTGCGAACCCTGTACCTACCAGCCTGTAGTCCGATGGTTTAACCACTGCGCCACCGAGGCCGGTTTACGACTCATAGCAACTTGTTCACTTTTGTCCTGAAAAGGCAGTTAGGTCACACATCCATAGCACACAGCACACTAGTTTTGAATGGTGGATGTGTAAAGTGACACTGACTGTATTTCAGGTTGGAGCTGGTACCAGGTTGCGAACCCAGTACCTACCAGCCTGTAGTCCGATGGTTTAACCACTGCGCCACCGAGGCCGGTTTACGACTCATAGCAACTTGTTCACTTTTGTCCTGAAAAGGCAGTTAGGTCACACATCCATAGCACACAGCACACTAGTTTTGAATGGTGGATGTGTAAAGTGACACTGACTGTATTTCAGGTTGGAGCTGGTACCAGGTTGCGAACCCTGTACCTACCAGCACACAGCACACTAGTTTTGAATGGTGGATGTGTAAAGTGACACTGACTGTATTTCAGGTTGGAGCTGGCTGTTCTGCTCATGAACGAAGATCTGTTCCAGCAGCGTGGTCAGGAAGAATCTATAGAGGCAGCGGCCGATTCATCGTGGATAGAATACGAAAATGTAAGACCTTATTTACACCTGCAACTGCATGCAAAAATCTGTACTCAGTTGGCAAATTTTATGTTAATTTGGCAAAATAATTTCTTGTAAAAATTTTAATTTTTTAGAAAGTAACTGGCGATTTCTGTGATTTTTAAAAGTTTAATAGACAATTTGGCAAAAGGTTTTGCTCACCCAGAGCTAGCCATGCGATGACTTCATTAGTATCCAAACACAACCTAGTCGATATTATATTACGAGAACACTGAATCGACATTCAACAACAATCAGTCAAACTTTAACAGAACTCTGAATCAAAATTCAACAACACTCAATCAAACTTTAACAGAACTCTGAATCAAAATTCAACAACACTCAATCAAACTTTAACAGAACTCTGAATCAAAATTCAGTAGAACACCGAATTAAAATTCAATAGAACACTAAATAATTTTTTTACATTTATACAAAATTCAACACGGAACACTTAATCAACATGCAAACATACACTCTACTCATGTATGTTTTCGTTAATTGTAATAAGGAAATGTCGAAATTGGCAGTTTGCTATATTGTATATACACAACAAATCATGGAACTACAAATTGCTACAATTATCAGATCTATAACAAGTGCGGAGCGTGATTGGTGTAGAGGACTTGTTTTGTTTGTAATTCTCAAGCTGTGGAAGATGAAAAACATTTTATTTTAGACTGCCCTATTTATTATGTTGAAAGGCAACAACTAGTTAAACTTCTTTTCCAAGTTCTCTACTCTAAATAGCAATTTACAATTTATATTTATTGTCATACAATAATGGTGACATTGAAATTCTTAACCATGTATTAACATTTATTGATGGCTGTATTTCTAAACGTAAAGTTCTTGTTCCGCTATCAGTGGGGCAGTAATTTAATTTAATTATTTCCCAGTACTTAAACCATTTATTTTTATAATATACTTTATTCCTACAAATATAATACAAATTTTGTTTCTCCATTTGGCATGTACATTAATATTGTTATTATTATTAATCGTTGTTGCTGTTATTGATGTTGTATGTTTGTTTGTTTTTTATCTGTTTGCTGACACCAGCTTGTTTAGTAATATGCAATAAATTGATTGATTGATCGATTGATTGATTGATTGATTGATTGATTGATGGGTGTCCTCCATACCCACCCAGTGTAAGGTCCCCTTTTAGTGTAGATTCTTTTATTACTGTCATCCCAATTATTTTGGACTGGGTGTGGCTCTGATTATGATGTTTAATTTCTGCATTATGAAAAGTACCTTAATTTATACTTAACTTGATTTTTGTTTGACAGCTTGTTATTGATAAGCTGACAGATCCCGTGCAAGTTACGACAACATTAGAGAAATACAAAGATGAGCCTCGTTACAAAGAACTCTTTTTTAATCTCGTAAGTATCTGCAGCTTTAGTTTTTGATGTCGTACATGTAGATCAGGGTTAAAAAAAATGCCATCTCTTCCATTTTTTGCCAATAAACATCGCCACAAGCCTGGAGATTTTTTTGTTTGTCATCACATCAGACCAGCAATTATTTTATGCCTATATTCACACATTAGGTTTAGTCGGCCATGTTTGGTCCAGCAGGTTTTGATTCGGTAGCTTGCCCGACCAGATATCTGGCAGGAATTAATATAACTATGGCTTCAGTGCAACTTTACAGTTAAAAGTTATTGACACTAGTTTAATGTGGTAAGTATACATTCGTTGTTACAGTTAATTGTCTTACCTTTAACAAAGTTAAAAGGCAAGATACATGTATAGGTATTATTTTTTGTGTTTAGCTCTATATAATGGTAATGTTGACATTATTGTACATCAATGAAACTTGGTTTATAGTTGCACCTATTGACTTTTATTACAATGTTTGTGAAAAATTAAAACATTAATTGAATTAAATTACATTTTAATTGCATTTTTAAAGTTTAATTTAATGTGAACTTTCTTTATTTATTTTTTTAAATCATACATTGAAAACATCAAAATGTATGGATGAAACTTGAATATGTTTATTGTAGCTGAAACATTTAATTCAACAGAATTCTTGTATTGATATATTAATGGCCTACACCGGTTGCTGACATTTTCCTAAACCTAAGCTAATGCTTCACTCAGGCCAGTGTCTTTTGTTTCACTACGTCTGTAGTCCTTCCAACAGAGAACGCCATTTTTTTTACTTTGGAATTTACTATAATTTATTTATTTCTGAGCCGATTGTTTTTTAAACTGCACATAGAAATAGTATTTTTATGTTATTTCCAAAACACTTTTACTTTTCTTCTTGTGTCAAACCAAACTGAAATTATTTACAAAAAACATTTTTGTACAAGAATGGGATGGACTGTAGGTACCTGCATGCTTATAATTATTGTTTTTGTCTTTCTCTGTTTTTTAGGATCCGTATGTGAACCAATCAGCTTTGGCCATTCAAGAGAAGTTTTCCTTACAGCGTACATACATCTTGTTCCGAACGCTGGGTCTTCGCCACCTGACCGTGGTAGATTCGATGAACCGTGTCATGGGTTTTATCACGCGGAAGGACTTGATGGGTTTTAGTATGCAGGAGAAGATTGCTATCGTTCTGTCGAGGCAGATCGAGAACGACGGAAGAAATCCAACTGGGATCGACGTGGAAATGGAACCAGCCCCCAGAATATAATGAAGCAGAAGGAATGTTCTTTTGTAATTACAAACTTTACACTGTTATGCGATTTACTCTATTCCTATTGGATGAAGTCATTAAAATACGGAGGGCATGTTTACTCTTGACAAACATCAGAATATGATGTCATTACGTCAAATGGGATGTTATAATGTAAAATTGGTAAAACAAAAAGGACATTAAAAACTGATTTATGTGTATTTTTAACTATATGTACATACATGTAATTGGTAATTATTTAATTATATGAATTGTTCATCATTTTTTGTAAATTTATCGATGTACAACAGTCACACATTTAGTATAAAATTGCTTTATACAATACAATTTCTGACTGTTACACCTTGGTAAATTTTTTAAAAAACAATTCTCGTATAATTTTAAAATTCTACTTATATACCACTTACTCAATTCTATTGTAACTGTATCTAAATGTGTTACAGCTTCTTAGATTAACCAAACTTAGTGTCCGCTTCCAAGTGTTGAAACTAGTGTCTGTGACTTTAATAGATATTTCTGTCTCTTCTACATAGTTGCATCTGCTTCAACAACTTTTAGCTCGTTTCCTCACTTCTTACAGGTTTAAGTTTATTATTACATTAGTGAGGCATTATGGAGAAACTTTTGATTTGACTCAAAATTTGTTATAATGAACATAATAATATTGTGTATATTGAAATTTCTAAATATTTATGCCTTTTCTATTGGCTTGAGATAAATATGCACTTTAATAGTCTATTTTGTGTTAAATGTACACAAAATCCTTGATGGATAACTGTTTAATTTCATTTTGTTTTATTATTTAAGTGTATACGTTTTAGGTTGTGAAATTCAGTGAAGATTTTACATGGCAAAATCCTCTACATTATGTCTATGTTATGCTTTGTTTAACGACTGTTACCTAAATTTATATCCGATATTTACCTTATTTCTTTGTTATGGAAGTACATGTGTATGCAGGCCTGTAGGAACAACATTTAGTGGGGTACACAATCTCTAGAGATGGGGTCACAGTGGGGGAGTGGGCACAAGCCATATTTTTATTTCTGTTTATATAGAGTTGGACAAAAAACCATATATTTTCATCCTTGAGTTGGGGGATTGGGGGGGGGGGGGGGACACACACACACACACACACACGGTTCCTATTGGCCTAATGTGATATACATGTATGTTGTAGCCTGGGTTGTTATCCCAATATTCAAAAATTATCTACGCAATTATCTTTTTAATACAAACAATACACAGAAGATGCACAAATACAAGACTTCGTGCATTTCACCATGTAATGGTTGTTTTTCCTACAAAATGCTTTCATTCATTTTAGCTTGTGCTTATTAAGGTTCATGCATGCTGTCCTGGGCACACATCTCAGCTATCTGTCTAGGACAGATACTTTCATTAAATGTTGGCTTATTATAAGGCAATGTTTTGCCAGAAAGAAATTTTTGGGTATGGCGCCATGGAATTGAATGCAACCACAGTCAACAGGGGGTATGGGGGGGCCTTCCTCAGACAGAAAATGGGTTACGTTTAGGGTTAGGGTTAAGAAAATCATACAGTAATGATAAGAGTCATTAATTTGTCAAAAGGTTAACTTAAAAAAATAAAATCTGCAAAAAAAATTGGGTATGGTGCCATACCCGTTTTACCCTCTGGCAGAAACCCTGTTTAAAGGCTAGTTGCACCTAATTTGTATGTGTGTGTGAATGCTGTGTGTGTTTGTGATGTAACCTCTGTAATTATTTATGGGTGATAAAACAAATTAATAACATGACCTGTACAACATGCTGCCTCAGTTAGGCCTATTTATTCACATTAGTAGTGCCAAACAGCTATATAGGGTTGCTAATGAATCACTATACATTTATACATGGATTACAACCAATTTTGAGGGTGGAATGATGGAAATTCGTAGTAAAATGTTTTCAGGTTACATGATCACATTTTGCCTGAATATCTTTCTCATTTTTGTCTGAATTTGAGGGCATTTTTTTTGCTGTAGACCTTTTCTTAATTGCAAGGGTTGTATCTGTTACATCTCACAACTCAACATCTCATAACTTGTTATTCTTTGTTATGAATTAATATTGATTTTGTTTTCAACTATTGTTTAGCTTATAAAGTAAAGTACTCTTATAACGAACTGCAAGGGACCAGGAACATTGGTTTGTTATAGCAGTAGTTTGTTGTAAACATTTACAGAAGTTGGCCATTTTCATTCAGGAAGTCGGCCATTTTGAATTTTTCAAATTTAAACACCATAAACATGAGAATTAGTGGGGTGGGGTTTTTTTTTATATTTCATTTATTATCACCAGTAGAAGCAAATATGCAAATAAATACAGCATGTTGGATCAAAAATGAGTGTTCAGTGAGTCACGTTTTGAAACAAAGTTGCTTATTTTTGTCTGCTTAGTGAGCGTTGGTCTCATAGTCTGCAGGGCTGTAGTGAAGTTGGCAGTCGAATGAAACACAGCGATAGCTACAACTTCACTTTGGAAAAACAGTGTCATCGTGTCCATAATGATTGCGCATCTACCGCAGGCTGTCAAGTATCCTATTTTTTCCTATTTATTGTATTTTTTTTTATGAGTCCCTATTTAGCCCTCTTTTTGATGAAAATTCCTATTTTCCCCCCTTTTTTTTGCACTTTTGACCAGTTTCATATATATTTTTTTATTTTTTTTAGCGACACAATATTTTTTCTCTTCACACCATTTGCTCCAGATGACTTGCTATGAGGCACATTGTGATATCTGTGGCATAGTCATTGAAATCTGAATATGCAGATGGGATGCATGGTTACAGGCTTCCAGTTATTAATTTTCACAAAGCAATATAAAGTCCTCTTATTTATAATTTCTGAATTTATGGATATGTTTCTGTTTTTTGGTCATATCTGATCTTGTTGAATGCTCAAAACTAGAAGGTTGAAAGGATATAGCAACCCTTTCAGTCTAGGCCTAGTGACTTTGAGCTACATACTAATTATTTCTTTGGTTCATTATCTGCATGGTAATGGTGTTGTGTGTTGTTGATGAGTGGAAAGCCTTGCAAGCTGATGGTGATGTTGCTGCAGTCAACAAAGAGCAAAGAATTGAGCACTACTGGAATGAAGTATTTGCACTTAAATTGGTAACCAACACCAGCAGGTACTCTGTACTGTCACGCATTTTGAAATCAGGACTTGTTTTGGCACAGATGAATGCAGAATCTGAAAGGAGTTTATCCATCAATGCTAGGGTAGTCACAAAAGAAAGATCTGCTTTAAGTGATATCACAATATGTGGTCTACGTGCTGTGAAAGATGCTGTTCGCTTCTTTGATCCAGTTGAAAACCAACCAGCAAAGATACCTGTAACAAAGGAGATGTAGGCAAGTGTTAGACCAGCACATGCAAAATATCTAGCAAGATTAGAAGAGGAGAAGCTTCAAGAAGCAAGAAATCGAGAACAGGCAAAGCAAACGGATGATGCAGAGAGGATGAAAAGAGAGAGAGAACAGATGATGGAAAAGAAACAATTATTGGCTAAAGAGGATGAAGACTTGAAAGAGGAACAGGCAATAGTTTCCATGTTCGCTCTAAAAGTACTTTACTGTACATGTATTTGTTTTAGGTTCAAACACTATGTCATGGACACGCACTTCAGCTAGATCTGGATTGTCTGCCCAGAACAAAGGTTAATAGTTTTAACCTGTTGATTCCTTGAAATGAACTTTGGGTTGGAGCTAGAGCAAGAATAATATATGTGAACCCAGCATATGCTACAGAGTCCAGAAGGACATTATTTTCAGTTCCTTTGACCCAATAGCCGATGTGTATTTTTGTGCTGGGGTGTCGTTAAACATTCATTCGATTCCTTTAATTCATAAAAACCAATACAGAGACAAAGTATGCTACACTAGGGAACGTTTAGATGGGGTGTTATGGGTAGAATGATGGAAATACATGGTAAAAAGTTTTCAGGCCAGCTCATTTTGCCCAATTTTTTCCCTTTTTTAACCTCCCGAATTTGAAGATTTTCTCCCATCTTGTACACTTATAAGTTAGCATCATCTGTGCCAAATTTTCATTGTCTGAAAGAATATGATCATGGTATACTTACATTTGTTCACTTTACACTATATTTAAATGATCAATAGAAAAATATTTTGAATGACCGATTTTTAGCAATTATTGTTATTAAATAAGACATCTGTTTTCCATTTATTGCTTGTAGGCAACCTAATAACCATTCCTTTTGTGAACAATGTTTTTGAGCTATGAAGTTCATATGTTGATAAACTTATATTTATATACAATTGTATTGACAAACTGTCCATTATATTCAAGTATTATGTGCAATATTAAAGGGGAATAATCAAATTGTGGAAATAATTTTATAAATTAACAACACTTCAACACATGGTTTAATAATCGGTTTATTGAGATATATATTGTTTACAAAAATAATAGTTAAGATGTTCAATAATCATTAAATAATGTGCTGGGGTGCTGTTAAAACTTTTCTTTACATAAATACTATATTGTGTATCATATTTTACTGTTATGTGTTCACTACTGACTATATTGATTTTGTCCCTTTAAAATGATGTGCTTATATACATATATGCACATTTAGTTGGTTTATGTGTATATTTTACAGGCAGAAATATCTTTAAAATTGAATTCTAATGCTCTTCTTTTTTTTGTTCATCAATTTTTACATTTATGTATATACATGTATGTATTACAAAAGTATCCAAACATACATGTACCATTTCATCATTTTCTGTCATTAATCTGTTTTATTTTAGAAATACAGTCAACTCCACTTATTTGCACATCGGTTTATAGCATAATTCGGTTAATCGACTATTTTCACCCAACACGGAACCATTTGCCCTTATAACACTACAAAACATCCGGTTAATTGCACAGACTACAGGCTATATATCGGTTATTTGCACATATAAATAACGATTTTTTTTTTTTTTGGTGCTAAATTAATGTCACAAATGACTGAGAATGTCTATCAAACTTTGGCAAAAAAACTCAAATAAATCACCGATTAATCTGTTTTGTTTGAGCTCACTGTGTGGTAAGCCGACTGCAAGTGTAATCGCTGTTTACAGAGTCGGCGTGTGACATGCAAATGAGATGGTGTGCACGTTACTACTGGTGAATCACAATACCCGACTACAAGATTTAAGAATGACATAATTAAGTTTAATAAACCTAAGACCTAATGTTTTGTTTGCAATATATTGCTGTTAATCAGAGGCCATCTCAATAACAAGTAACTCTCCGACTATTATTTTTAGAAGTACCGCCTGTGCGCTTGTACGCATGCGCACTCAACTATTGAGGCCCTATTCGATTGACGTGTTCAGGGCAATCATTGTTCTGTATCAAATTATTATTATGTTGAGAAGCCTTGTTAATAATTAAAAGATTACAGATCAATCGTCCTAGGCGGTTAAATAAATGTGACCGAGAAAGGGTTGTTGTTCACTTATTCATTAGATGCAGTGTACGCTATATCTGTTAAACGCAAAAGAAACGATTTATCACTTGCTTCCCGGAAAATGTAGCGGAAAAAAAAAGACTGGTGGGGGAGGTCGTCAAAAAAAACAAACATAACAAAGACCGTTATTTATGGATCGTCCCTAAATTTCTGCTATATTGTTAGACACCAATCAGTCGGACCTCACCATGAAGGTCAGTCAATTGTGTTAGACCGGTCATGCATGCAATGCAGACTGCTGGAACTGATAACGACTCACTAGCCGAGCTTAACTTTAATTGCTTAACAATAGCAAAGTCATTATTTGGGGATCACAAATAATACCAAAGCTTGCCGTATCTTTTGGGATGGAAAGAACACCATACCAGCAAATGCATACAAGTTCACGTAATTCTATTCGGTCAATCAACAGCCCGGTAATTCCGGAAACTGACGTCATTTTGTAAACACGTGCACCGATGAAACGTGAACTTTTTGATGGTTCTGTTGTTTCAAGTTTATCTCATTAACTACATGGCTAATACACTTTGTTTACACTAGTGGATGGTCAGTGGGGTTTTTTTTAATGCACAAAGTTTGTGTTTTTAGAAAACGACGCCAGTTTGTGTTTTTAGAAAACGACGCCCAGTGACGGACGTTGTTGGTTTTTTAGAAAATGATTTCTGGTCTGGCAGATTAAAACAAAAACGCCATGCTAATTATATATATCGATAGATATATTTTTTTACATTTATATATATCCAACTGCATGTGACATGTGTTAACTGTAATAGTTCCGGTATGAAGTACCGCATTATGCTAGACTGTCTCCCATGCCACTTTGTAGTTGGATGGCTGTTACAAAGGGAAAGTCGGTACTCTATCGGTTAATCGACTAACCCGGTTAATTGCACAAAATCGAGCAGCACCGAGGGTATGCAAATAAGCGGGTTTGACTGTAAATGGTAAATATTCCTGCAACATTAATATTAATTGTCTATTTTCGATGGATCGTATGTATTGTCTTGTTGTTTCCAATTAGCCATCTTGTATTAACTGTTTCAGACGAAATCGGTGTTATTTTGAGTAATCTTGTTTTTTTAAAACCAAATACCATTTGATGGACAAATTAATAATTTCAAATTATGATGGAAAGAAAATGTTGATCGAGATTAATAAAATTATTTTTGTTAGTGCTTATGATGTTTGTTATCTTTTTCTACTAGAAAACATTTCGACTATTGTTACAATGGTCAAGTGCATGGTATATGTTGTAATCCTAAGTATTAAACTAGTCATAGTAGGGCTGATAAGTGCAAATTTCAGAAGAATTGTTCACTTGGTGATACAAGCACCACAATTGGCATGCAAACTTATTTGGGACTACCTTTTTGAAAAAAGCCTGTTAGCCACTTAAAAATTCAAGATGGCTACCATTTTTTTAAATATGGCTGCCATTGCCTGTACTGAAAATAGTGTTTTCATTACACAATTTGTCAGAGTTGTCCATTTTGATTATCTTACAAACAAATCATATATTTTGGACATGGGGAAGCTGCCTTCTATAACTTCTACACATGTTCTTAAAAATAAGGCTGCTCATTAATAAAATTTACATGCCACATGGGTGGAATGCTGTGGCATGGGGTGTACAGCTGTAGTCATAGACGTAGCACTTTTCTTTAAAAACTTGGCCACATTCTGTGGATGGACTCTGTCACTAGTCCTCACTGCTTACCCATCTTTCACCTATGGTTCCAAGTAGTTGCTAGTTCACAGGAGAATGAACCTGTATTGACAACATACGTAGATTTTTGTAAAACGGAAATAAGTCAACTTCGTGCATTTTAGATGATGCATTGTATATAAAACCTGTCTGGTTTGGGTTTGTTTTCATGCAAATGTAAAGAAAACAAGCATTGAATAGGAATTAAACGTAACATTTGCAAAAAACTTAGGGTCTAAACAACTGAACAGGACTGTAGTGCAAAAGTAGTTCCGTCCGTAAAAGCTATATTTTTGGTCAATGACCAAAAACAGAAATGTACATTTAGTCATCATGTCTTGACAACACATATAGTGATTGCAGGATATATTGCATGCATGCAGGGTAGGTTGGACAGGGACCAAACTAACCACAAATGTCAGAATCATGATTTTTCATCTAAAACCATGTAAATATGTTCCATTTTAAGATCCAAGGTGTGAACCCTCATTCCTCAAATTGCATCCAAGTGCGAATTGACCCATAATCATACACATATACAGAGGGGTCAACACTAAAAATATTTTCTTGCGTAAATCATAAAAGCCCTTAATTCTTGCGGTATTTACAACAGCGCTATCTATACTAGAAATAATGCCATAGCAACTGAAATAATAATGTGACATTTTGTGCAAACATTAGATCATTTGGTTAGATCATTTAAGTCGAACCAGAGCCGGTTTAAGGACCCGCGGGGTTCTGTAGCACAAATAACAGTGTGTCCTTCCCAGGATATATATTTTGTAACCACCTTGGGGTTATAAAAACGATCTGGGGAAAATAAATGTAAACATGCGGGGTCGTAGCATGTGCTACTAGGATAAACTGGCTCCGAGTCGGAAGTCATAAAAGTTGTCACTGCCAGGGCCGTAGCTAAGGGGGGATGGGAGAAAAAAATCCGGAACAAATTATAGACTATATTTTGTTTTTGGTCCAACACTCTAAAACAAAAATAGTTCAGTGGACTGTGATGTATAAATTTAAAAAGAAAAACAATGAACGAAAAACAAAAATTTGTATCAAATAAAATGTCATCTTAAAAGAACCCAGACTAAACTCTAAAAATAAACATTTCAGTGGTGCCTAATTTAAAAAAAACAGTGTTTGTCTAGAATAAAATACAGTTTTGCCAAATACAATCCACCTCAATAATATTGTGTGAATCCTTTTAAAGTGTGCTTCTGGGAATTATATTATCAAACACTGGTCCTGGGTTAACCATCGGTTTTCTGCCTGGCGTCTTTTTTCATAAGCTTCTGCCTGGCGTCTTTGTTCATCAGCTTCTGCCTGGCGTCTTTGTTCATCAGCTTCTGCCTGGCGACTTAGTTTGACGGCATCTGTAAGCGTAAGTGCAGGTCTTGATTGTAAATCTGTTGAAAGCCTGGATTCCCGTACACCCACAACAATCCTGTCCCGGATGAATTCATCTTTCATATTTCCAAACGCACAATCATTTGCCATTATATACAAATCTTGAATAAAGCGGTCTATGCTTTCACCGAAGCCTTGTTTTCTTGTGTTAAATTTGGCTCTTTCAAATATAATGTTCTTTTGAGTGCAAAAATAATGGTCCAGTGCTTTCTTAATTTCGTCGTAAGTAGCTGTTGCTTCGTTTACTGGTAGCGTCGAAACAATGTTGTCTTCTGATTCTCCCATTGCATAAAGGAATGTACTAACCTGTTCTTTTTCGCTTTTTGTCGCGAGGCCAGACGCTATTCTGTATCTGTCAAAGCGTTGACGCCATTTAGGCCAGTGTGTTGGAACGCCGTTAAAAGGTTTTGGTAGTGGAAGGTTACGATTTTGATGAATCAAGCCTTCGTCCGTTTTGTCTGCCATATTACTTCTATATCGAATCTCAGACATGTTTATGTGTCTGGGCTTATCTGCCAGTTCTTACCGCTAGTATCACCATATATTTCCCAGTTACGAGCACAGGTAATGGTATCACTAGATACGATAACATAGCGCTGACATCGACATGTCTTCTGTAACTGAGACGTAGGCGAAAGTTCCCGTTACAATACCTAAACTAATTAAGGTATCCCCAAACAATAACGTCAGATATGTTACAGTAAAGTTATTATGTACAGTATTCGTATTAGGGGTTTCTGTGGTTACGAGTAGCCTTGACATTAGTTCGTCAAGATAAACGACAAAACGTCTCCCGCACGATATGTAGGCCCTATTATTCCGATGTTTACTGCTGTGTCGTAACGTTTATCGATTGGATCGAAATTGTATATACCACAGTGTACGAGCGGAAGTGTACACTAAATGACTAAAGTAGTGTCGGAAATAAAATAAAACTGATTTTCGTCGATTATGTCTTTCATATTAAACTGACAAGTAAATATTTTGTAAATATATATTTAATAATGCTCTACCTAATTTAGCATTTACTTGTTTGGGTTCTCATTGATGTACAAGGTGGTGTTTACTCTTGAAATTAAAAGAAAGATGTCGGTAACAGGTGATTTGTGTACTTTATTGGAACAGGCTATAACACATTTTGATCGACGTGTCAATTTCATTTACCCTTAAAAAAATAAATTATTAATTATGATCAGCATCTTTAGTGAATATAAATTCAATATAAGTACATTAGAAATTTACATAATCTTGCAACCACTTAAAGGAGCTATATCATAGTTATATGTGAGCATCTGTTTGTGATAAAGATTCTCCAATAAAAATTTATTTTCTACTAGTAGATAAAATTATATTGTTAGAATAATTTATGGGCATATAGATGATGGTGTTGTCTTTAAATTTTAAAGCAAAATTTAATTTAAAAAAACAAAAATGCAATAGCTGTGATTATGCAACCTGGAGATAGCACCTTTAATACATGTACATAGCACCTTTAATACTGGTGTAATATATCACACACAGAATGGTTCTTGACAGTTTTGCTCAAAAGTTACTTAGAAATGTCTACAAATATTTTGTTTTGGAGAGGGATAGGGGTAAACTGTCACCAGAGACGGTCTCTCATATATTCAATCTAATTAAAATTAGCTCCACTATTACATGTGGATCTAACAGCAGCCTGTTGGAGCTCATGTCCATTTGACCTTTCATTCGACCAATCAAAACCTTACTTGCAAAATCAGGCCAGTGATTTGAGTGCGAGTGCTAATAATTTTTACATGCTCATATACAACTACTTTCGAGCATGTCGGTCCCGGGGCCTGTCTCTGGATAGCCAGGGGCTTGTCCCGGGACAGAAAAAAAATTAGGCGGACAATTTTGAATTAAATAGTGGGCCTTTAAAATGTTGATGCGCATCTCTAATTAATAAAGAAAATTCTACTCATTAAATTTGGTCGCTAGATTAGATTGGGTGGTCAAAAAGAAATTAGATAAGATCGGTGGCCTGACTCGGGGTGGGGGGTGGGGGGTGCGGGTGGGGTGGGTGGTAGAGTTGAAAATGGGCAGAATTTTGAAAATAGCAATTAGTAAAAGAGTTAATAGAATTTTTTTTTAAAGAAAAAAAAAGTTACAAGCCAAAAGTAAAAAGAATTGACTGCTCGGTCGAATATTTCTATAATTTGGAGCGTTTTAGAAGGACAGTCCAAAAATAAATGAGAGAAAGAAGAGAGGATCGGACTATTTAATAATATTAAAAAAAAGAAGAAGTAATTTCGACATCAACGTTTGAACGAAGGTCTAAAAGTTTAAAGTCCGATCTATATGTCCACATGAGTGGCCTCCTTAAGACCGTTAGGGTGCACAGCTTGTAGGGACGAGATGGGTTGCATCCCGTCAAGAAAACTCCTAGATTGACAATCAATAGACGTTGAAGATGTAGTGCTGTGCTGAAATATAGATCTTGAGAAGCCGGATCCGTCTGAACGAGAGAGAAAATCAGACTAGGGTATAGTCCAGTCGTCATGGGTTGGTATAGTGGTGCGGACAGGCCCGACTCCGGAGGATACGAGATGGTATCACAATAAAACAAAGTAAAGTCTAGAAAAGAGTAGTAGGGGCCGACCCCGTTTCCTATTTCTTCTTAGAGTGGGGCGGTCAATCAAGTTCGCCTATTGCATAAATAGTCTCGCCCGAGGTATATAGATACCAATAAATGTACTTTCTGTAATCTGCTGCCAGAGACAATGGAACACTTATTCTATGATTGTCATTGTGTTAAAAAAAACTATGGAAATCTATTGCAAATTGGATAACAAATACTATGGGTGAACATATTACTTTTGATAAACATATACCGGTAGTTATCTTAGGTTTGCCTAATGAACAAAACAGCAGTGTAGTAAACTGGATGATTATTAATATAAAATATTATATTTATTCTATAAAAATGCAAAAACAAAAATTGAACTTACGATCATTACAACGGACAATTAAAAACAAATTAGAAATTCAAAGGTGTATTCTGCTTAAAAACTGTGAATACGAATATTTTTTAACATATTGGAAGAAATGGTATAATTTATTTATTGATGATTTTACATGAACTTTTTCAACTGTAGTTTAACATACTGGCTTAGAGACAAACATTAAAAGATAAAATTTGCAACCCGTTATTCTTTTCTTTCACTTCTGACATTTCGTTTTTCCCCTTTCTTCTTTCTCTTCTTTCTTGCTCCCAGAAATAATTAAAACTAATTACCGACATGTATGAAAACTGATGTACATGGATATTTGTGTGTGTGTGGGGTGGGGTGGGGTGAGTAGGTGAGTGGATGAGAGATTTTTTTTAATGCAGTATATGTTTTAAACATGAACATTGTAAATAATCTGTATATACAGTGTATATATATATATATATATATATATATATATATATATATATATATATATATATATATATATATATATATATATATATATATATATATATATATATATATCTGAAATATAATTAAAATATGTGTACGTTAGTGAGCTCAGGGCACCTCAACCCTGACAGTGCCAAATATTTCTGTGGAAGTCTCGCCCGAGATTTTTAGAATTTGTATGCTCCAGAATAACGCTATAAAAGGCGAAGTGTAATTGGTCGATATTTAAATTGTTATCCCCTCCTGCCCCAGAACCACCCACTGGCTATGTCAGAGACTGGATCCATGGTCAGCGTGCCTGAACCTTCAAGGATATGGGCACGTTAATAAGAGTTCCCATTCCCATAAATTTCCATTTTCAGAGTTTTCTAGTGATGAAAGAAAGAAATGTTTTATTTAACGACACACTCAACACATTTTATTTATGGGTATATGGTGTTAGACATATGGTTAAGGACCACACAGATTTGGAGAGGAAACCGGCTGTCGCCACTACACGGGCTACTCTTTCCAATTAGCAGCAAGGGATCTTTTATTTGCGCTTCCCACAGGCAGGATAGCACAAACCATGGCCTTTGTTGAACCAGTTATGGATTGCTGATCAGTGAAAGTGGTTTACACCTACCCACTGAGTCTTGCAGAGCACTTACTCAGGGTTTGGAGTCGGTATTTAGATTAAAAATCCCATGCCAGCTGACCAACAAGAATAGAGTAAGTGAGGAATATAATACTAATAGAGTGAGTGACTTGGCTGGCAGGATGACATACAAGAATAGAATGTAATGCTAATAGAGTAAGTGAGTGACTTGGCTGGCAGGACAACCTACAAGAATAGAATCACACTAAACGTTTTATAAGCATCAGGCCAAGAAACAGCCTGATGGCATCTCACCTCAGAATCATCTGAATATTGAAATATATCCAAATTAAATGGTAAGCAATAACAAGTCTTAACTCGCAAAACAAAATCCAATTACAAGATGGATCCCACATTAAAAAACAACAACACTTAGTGATCATTTTTCTTTTATTGCTCTACTTCAAATCCTAATAACAAATTATCATCTTTCTTATATTGCACTAGTTTATTTCCTAAAAACACATAATAGATTCACATACAATGTACATATATAGGAACTCAATCTCAAACTTTGTGAAAATCCTAAAAAAACACCCATTAACCACAGATTTTCATATGGAAGCATAATTGAAAAGATTAAGAATTAGACCCTCGTCGGTAACTAACAATCTAAGGTACATGTGTACATCCATGCATATAAACAATACAAGTATATAAACTAAACAAAAAAAACAAAACAAAACCCCAACACATTGATCATTTAAATAACTGAGATAAAGCTTTGATATAATATTATCACAGATGTATTGTAATGCACAACTAAAAGAATTGAAGTAAACCATAGCCATAAATAAAATATGTTCCTGACAGTATCCTTAGTACATGCACAATGCATGCATGTACATGAAGATATTTCATGTTTTCTGTTAAAACATAATTTGTTTCATAGAGTCTACAGTCCTATCACAAAAGACACACTTGCACAATCTGATTATAAAATTACTAGAAATTACAGAATTCACAAAATGGGATACAAATCACATTTGTCTGAAACATAACATTTTGCATTTATTATTGTAATAATACTCATCAATTAACCTTTATTCAAACCCTGTTCACGTCTAATCTCCTTTGACAATTGAGAATGAAGGTGATTTTACATCGAGTCACGTATTCACACTAGAGAAAAGCAAACTGTCACAAAGAGCCGTTCATAACATTGTAGTGCGGATCGACAGACAATTCGGTTTCTACTTGCTATTTTCCAACATCATTTTAAATCATGTGTTAATGTATGTGCCAAATTGACATCACATGATGAAGATACACGAATGGCTGTGGGATTATATGGACGTATGGGTAAATTTAAAATATGAGCAGATGTCAAGGTACAAGCTAAACGTTTTTGGTAATAGTTAAAATATGGAAATTTATACCGGCATTGTGAAACAACTTGGGGACATCAATCACAAGTGTAATTTGTCATTTGCTAAAGTTAATAGGAAATGAATGAATGTTTAATGACACCTCACAACACTGGAAGTAAAAGATGTCATTCAGCAAATCAGCAAAGAAAGACAATCAAGGACCTACATGTATAGAAGAACAGAGGCACTAGTGGATAAGATGGAGAAAATTACTTAAAATATCAACAGTATATATGTATGAAAGAGACTACACAGATTTCCATAAGAATTTGAGATGGGTGTGGGTATGTGTGAACTGACCAATCACATTATGCTTAACATTTAACAAAAACGTAATGGCTTCTCCCATAAACAACAATATCGGTGCACACTTTAAAATTTCAGTTAAGTGATAGATGAAGTCCATCAAATCTGTTCATGATGGAAAAGATGTGTTTGTGGGCACAAAGACAGGTGGTTGCAAGTCGCTGACTTACGAATACGGTTAACTTTGAAATTTTAAAGCCAGCATTGATGAATGAATGTTTATTGGGTGTCCAAATAAAAAAAATATGATCAACATTAATTTAAAATTATTAATAAATATAGTGTAGACAGATATGAATAGTCACATTTACAAAGTGAGGCATATTAACGTTGTATGTAAAAAGAGGAAACCCATTGCCTATACACATACATGTAGGCTACTTCTACCGAAGAAGGAGCAAGTGATCTCTTACATGTGTTTTCTCTTAGAAAGGATCATACAAATCACAACCTTTGAAGTACCATTCGTGGGGCACTGGTCCACTCTGCAACTGAGCTATACATCCCACCCACAGCAGACGCCACAAACTGAAAAATCCTGTCATCTGCTACGAATAATCCTACTGTCTGCATCCGAGGCAGATTTCAATCCTGAAAATGCTATATATCATTAGAAAGACAAAGAGATTAATTTATATATACAAGGGCCTGATTTTGACTGTATTTATAATGACTGAAGATTTACGTTTAAGAAAAACAAGGCTTGATTGAAAAATAGAAACAAAAATAGTCCATGTAATGACAAATATTTGCGGGGTATCTATATTTTAAGGCAGAAGAAACCTTTGATAATAGATAGCATACAGATTATTTAATATTCTGTGGTGACATAAAAAACAAAACAATACAAAAAACATTTCACTAAACAATTTGAAGATGTAGGGGTGAGAATGTACCAACAGTTATCAACTTGGTGTTGTCAATTCCAGCAACATCTGTAGAAGCAGAGATATGCTTTAGTGTTATGGAGATAGTGAACACAGACTTCAGAAGAGGAAAACGAAGGACTATTTGTTCAACAACACCTCAGCTCATTTTGAACTATAGCTATTTGGTGCAGGGTTGGACAAATCCCATGCCCAAATGCCCGGGGCTACTAGATTTCATGACAGGGCAACCAGTTTCGCCCATGACGTAAGCCCGGTGGGCTACTGAGAGAGGAAGACACCAGGTGTCTTAACAAATACATGTAATCGACTCTTGGCTACATAAGCTACTCCTACAAAAAGAAAAGAAAAAAGTAAGAGATCTTTTACATGCATTTTCCCACAGACAAAGATGAACATATCAGTCTTTAATGTACCAATCACGGGGTACTGATCCATCACACAGTTGAGCACCCAACCACTGAGCTATATATCCTGTACATCCACATCAGACTTCAGAAAACAAAGACTGAAAAACCCTGCAATCTGTGATCTGTTTCAAACAATTATGTTGTCTCCACCTGAGGCAGAGTTCCATCCTGACAATGCCCTACATCATTGGTATTAATACAATCATAAACAAAGACATTGGAGGCTGCATAAGAGGGACGGGGGCTTTTCAAACTGTGAAGCCTATTATAACAATGAAAACAAACAAAAAAGAGGAAGACTTTGATGTCATAACTATCAGCAGTGTTTATAGTATAAAACCATTTATAGTTTATATATATCAAAATAAATCAGAAATGGTTGATAAAACTGAAAGACAGGATGTTTTGTAAAACGGTATAAAAGTTGGACTAAACCATAATGGTTCTCACGTATTCATGACACTAACCAAGCCTAAGTAGCCTAACAAGACATCACATTCATTTACTACACAATTTAGACAGAATGAAGAACATCATGACACTAACCAAGCCTAAGTAGCCTAACAAGACATCACATTCATTTACTACACAATTCAGACAGAATGAAGAACATTTTAAAAAGCCCACCTCTGATATCTTTCAGATGAGGACAAAATCTAGGTGATATTTTAATACATGGAAAGTTAAATAAAATATATTGGAAATAGAGGGACAGTTCATGTACATAGTAGCTGGCTCTTTGAGTGTGATATGTCAGCTATGGATATCACTTAGACAACTGGCCTTGTTGCAGAGACTGGGTACTTTAAAGCTAGCCATCCATTGAGACATGGCTGGTGAAGATACAACTGACGCTGACAACAACAGTGTGCATGCAGCTAAAGGCCTGGACTATGGCCATTTATCAGAAGTCTGTGATAGTCTGTGCTGCACCAAAGATGCACCTGTCAATCAACCGACAGACACTCGTGTTCTAAATAACACCAGAAAGGAATACAATGTAAACAGACGAAAAGTATATTGGAGTGTTAACAAAAACTGGTACAAGTCATTTCCTTGGGTGACATTGTGTACATCACGCAATAAACTATTTTGTCACGTGTGTCATGCACAGTTTGAAAAATCTACTCTAACAATGAGTCACAATGCTGAAATGGCTTTCATACAAAGCGGCTTCGAAACAGCCAGCACAAGAAAAGCCTATGTCACAGTGAGGCCTCATTGAAGAAGATGTCTGAAAATCAAACACCAATTGCGACAATGTTTAGTTCAAAATTAGCCGCCGATCAAGACAGTTCTTTTTAACAGAAATATCATCACTAAGATACCTACTTCAACAAGGTGATGCGATTTGAGGTCATGAGAAAGTTCAGGGCAATTTATATCAGCTCATGAAGTTGAGGCTAAAAGATGTACACATTAGCGATGTTGACGCAAAAATATGTCACCTGAAATTGTAAATGAGTTGATAACCATGATAGGACATGCGATTTTGTGTGGCCTAATAAGCGAAATGCAGGAAGCCAAATTCTATTCTGTCGTGTGTGATGAAACAAGATATCGCCAATCAAGAACAGTTTGGTGCAGTGTTTGTATCTTAAACTATATTCGTTGTACTATTAATAGTAATAAGAACTCTGGTTTAGTCGTAGATTTACGTTGACGTGCAAAACGAGGCTTACGATGTTTTGTGAAATTGGGCCCCGTTTTTTTAAAATGAGTATTTTCGGAATAGTGGAATAGTGTATATTTCGACTCCTGCAATAGGAAACAGAATTTATTTGCTATAATATTAAAACACAACATGAAGGAGGTAGCAGGTGAATGGGAAGATGAGAGTGAAATCTTAAAGAAAGTGCCCTCTGCAGGTAAAGAAAGCACAGCAAATGCATCAAAGAATGTACATAAAATTGAACTGAAGTGGATGCTGAACAGAAAGGTTCTGCACACATCTGGTGGAGAGGAAACCAGAAACATTACTGTATCAAAAGGAGCTGAGAACAGCTTTATATTAGAAGAAGGGGAAAAAATCTCTGGGGTTTTTTTCCTAATGAAAAATTTCCCAAAAGTGATTTGGAACAGTTATGACTGCTCAGTATTTGATTACCTAAAAAACCCACCAAGAAACAAAAAGTAATTCCTAATGGGAGACATAAACAAAATCACAAAAGTGGGAGGAAATGTCCGTTTTTATTTATCCACAACCACCAAAACAACAGAGAAAAGAAAGAAATGTTTTATTTAATGACACACTCAACACATTTGGTTATACGGCGTCAGTCATATGGTTAAGGACCACACAGATTTTGAGAGGAAACCCGCTGTCGCCACTAAATGGGCTACTCTTTCCGATTAGCAGAAAGGGATCTTTTATTTGCACTTCCCACAGGCAGGATAGCACAAACCATGGCCTTTGTTGAACCAGTTATGGATCATTGGTCAGTGCAAGTGGTTTACACCTACCCATTGAGCCTTGCGGAGCACTCACTCAGGGTTTGGAGTCGGTATCTGGATTAAAAATCCTATGCCTCGACTGGGATCCGAACCCAGTACCTACCAGCCTGTAGACCGATGGCCTAACCACGATGCCACTGAGGTCGGTAACAACAGAGGATTGCAACAGTCTGCCAGTAATGTTGGAGCTACCTTGTCTAAGTTGTATGCACAAGCTATTAAGTTGTACTGTACTTACAACTTATACTAAAACGCAAAAGAAACGCAGGTCCTGAAAATGCGAAAGAATTGCACTTTGTAAAGCAGTATCTTTGGTGGAATTGAACCTCAACTGTGTTAAAGGACATGGCACACACCCACACCGCAGTCCCACCTGCGTGTCAATTTCATTACCTGTGTGACGTCACGAATTCTCAAAACACGTTGTTTGCACGTGCTGGATCATCCGTATCATGAATCCAGTGCAAACACACTCATTGAAATGCTTATAAAGCCTACACACCTGGATTTAATCGCATAAATTCAATTTGAGTAGTGACAGACAACAGAATCACATTTTAAAAATGCCGCGACTGACGCAACTCCAGCGAGGGATGGCCATCGGGATGTTGCAAGCCGGACAGACCCGTACTGCTGTAGCCAGACAATTGGGATGTCATGTTTCGACAATCGCACGCCTTTCTCAACGTCACCAAATCACTGGATCTGTGAACGATCGACCACGCACCGGCCGCCCGAGGGTGACAACCGCAGCCCTAGACCGGTACATCCGGGTGACCCACCTTAGGAATCGGATGCTGCCAGCAGCTAACACCGCTCACCAGGTGCGTGGTCCACGTGGTCCAGTGTCCGCCGATACCGTCCGACGCCGTCTGAGGGCAACAGGACTCCGTAACCGCCGTCCTTATGTGGGACCAATATTGACCCCTCGGCACCGCCAACAACGTCAACAGTGGGCGCAACAACATCAAAGATGGCGACGTGGCCAGTGGCAACAAGTTCTGTTTACTGATGAGAGCCGTTACAATGTTTCCAACGCTGATGGCCGAATCCGAGTATGGCGACGTCGACATGAACGTTACTCCGACTGCTGCGTTCTGCAGGCCGACCGATGGGGCGGGGGTAGTGTGATGGTGTGGGGTGGGTTCTCATTCAACCACAGAACACAACTTCATGTGTTCAGACAACGCGTTAATGCCGCCGTGTACCAAAATGACGTCATCAACAATCACGTCGTTCCCTTCTTTGTCGCTCACCCACATGTGCGCTTGCTGCAGCAAGACAATGCCAGGCCGCACACTGCCAGGGCAACACAGGCGTTGCTGGCTCAGCACAACATCCCAACGTTGCCGTGGCCAGCCTTATCACCGGACATGGCGCCTATCGAACACGTCTGGGATGAAATCGGACGTCGCCTTCAGGCTCGCGGACAACCTCAGAATATGCAGGCGCTGGAGGCAGCATTGGTCCATGAATGGAACTCACTCCCTCAGGCATTCTTTCAACGGCTTGTCAACTCAATGAGGAGACGTTGCACTGCCTGTTTGAATGCCCAGGGTGGTCACACGCGATACTGACTTTGACAATGCTACAGGTCGTCTCTTTCACATTTTTAACATGGACCCCCACCCTACTTTATGACATGAAACAATAGCCTAAAAGGAATTCAATCAAAAATTTCCAACACCAATGTGTGCCGAATTGGTGTAGCTCCAAATTAAATGTTGAAATCTTCATTTCGTTTTGTTTTTTTAATATTTTATATCCAATTTAATGAGAACCTGCGTTTCTTTTGCGTTTTAGTATATTTGGATTTTTTTTAATAAGTGGTAGCAATATGCTTCTGTTGAAAGATAAGGCACGTGCTTACCAAATTTAGAGAAACTTTTTAGAGTAAATAAGTTATGTCAATATCAAAGTAGGTAAAGTCAAGCCATTAAACATGTAAAATTATTTTTAAAATATAATTTCAAAGATAAGGCATGTGCTTAAACAACGTTACAAGAATTTTTCAGGGTAAAGACATGCAAGTTATGTCAATATTTGGGTATAAAACGACAAGCCATTATACTGGTAAAATTAAGAAAATTTCTAATTAGAAAGATAAGGCCTGTGCTTAAAGGCATATTGTCACAGACCACTGACCTATTTAATGGCCTAAAAAAGTATTATCTGAACAAAAATAATTTGATTTGTCCCTAAATATACTTTATTCAACCATCTTCATAACCACCATACTACATTTATTAATTATATTTTGCAAAAATATTTGAATTATGGCAATGGTCCATAATTCAAAAACTAAAATTGCCAAGATTCAGTTAAGGTGATGTGATAGCTAGATTTGATTTCCAACAATGAATGTAATGTTTATTTATTATCCATTTTTAGAGAAATAAGGTCCTTAAATCCGTGACAGTATGCCTTTACACAAATTTACACATTCTGAAACTTTTCATGGTAAATAAGTTATGTCAGTAACCCAGTATAAAAAGACGAGCTACTCTGGTAAAATTATGAAAATATCTAATTACAAAAACAGGCACATTCTTAAAGAAATGTACAGAAATTTTTAAAGGGAAATAAGTCACATGTACATGTATGGCAATATCCGAGTATAAAATGACAAGCCATTGTACAGGTAAAATTATAAATTTTCCAATTAGAAAGATAAGGCCTGTGCTTACCAACTTTATAGAAACATTTGTGGGTAAATAAGTTACGTCAATATCTGAGTATAAATGACAAACCGATTCATTGGTGAAGTTATTCCAGATTTGAATTATAAAATTTTCTAACTAGAAAGGCCTGTGCTTACCAACTTTATAGAAACATTTCTGGGTAAATAAGTTACGTCAATATCTGAGTATAAATGACAAACCGATTCATTGGTGAAGTTATTCCAGATTTGAATCATAAAGATAACCTACTTGCCAGAATTGTGTAAATGTCTGAGTAGCAAAGACAATATTCTCCATGGCATTGCTGAAGTTATTCCAGATTTGAATCATAAAAACAACCCATCTTCTTGCCAGAGTTGAGTAAATGTCTGAGTAGCAAGGACAATATATTCTAGGGCCATATCTAGCCTGAAACACTTAGGGGGTTGGAGGCAACAAAAAAAAAAAAAAAAAAAAAAAAAAAAAGGAATCAGGCCACAGTAATCATGTTTTCTCCAGCTACACAAAATTCACATTTTCCTATTTTTACGGGGTGGACTATCCCCATCCATTTCTAGTTACAACCATGCAGCTAATGACTAAGATACTACGCAGACTCCTGGGTCAGTTTGTATTGGTGGACACTGCCTGTCATCATGTCATGTCTTCTCTTCTTCCCCGCTGGCTTCGACACTTCCCGATCAGTGACAGGACCAAACCCTCCACCTCCAGGAGTCTCCAGATGAAAGATATCCTGTACAATAACCAGCATTATTACCCATATGGTTAAAAATATCTTGGTACATATCAAAGTGATACGTCCTACTAGAACGCCAAGTGGAACTTAACACTTCGTGATGTCATCGATTGGCGCACTACAACCTTACAGAAGGTCAACCAAACAAGTTGAGTGATATAAATTAAGATTGATTATGGGTAATAAATAGGATATTAAACTTGCAACCATTTTGTGAAATAATTTTCATTGTCACTCGCTAAAGCTCTTGACAACTGAAAATTATTTCACTCAGGACATAAACATGATACGAAATGGAAGCTTGTTTAGTATCCTATAAATATTTTTCCATTAGCAGAAAGGGATCTTTTATATGCACTTTCCCACAAACACACCGGCCTCGGTGGTGTCGTGGTTAGGCCATCGGTCTACAGGCTGGTAGGTACTGGGTTCGGATCCCAGTCGAGGCATGGGATTTTTAATCCAGATACCGACTCCAAAACCACTTGCACCGACCAGTGATCCATAACTGGTTCAACAGAGGCCATGGTTTGTGCTATCCTGCCTGTGGGAAGCACAAATAAAAGATCCCTTGCTGCTAATCGGACCTTGCTGCTAATGCAAAAATCCTAACACTCGTTTCATGAAATCAGTGTGACACACAAGCTCGTATAATAATCTCTATTTATGTACCAATTGTGTTGGGACAGGATCGTACAACCTATAACACAGCTACATCCCATGGTGGGCCACCACATAAAATAACAATAAGTCTATTAACTAATGAGAAGCTTATGCAAGGTATCCTCCGGTTCACCGTTTCAATGGGGGACCTGGTCTTCATATGAAAAAAAGGTTGTTTTGTTTAACAACACCACTAGCACACATTGATTAATTAATCATCGGCTATTGGATGTAAAACATTTTGCAATTCTGACACAGTCATCAGAGGAAACCTGTTACATTTTTCCATCAGTAGCAAGGGATCTTTTGTATGCACTTTCCCACAGACAGGACAGCACATACCATGACCAGTTGTGGTGCACTGGTTGGAATGAGACAAAACCACAATCAGTTGAATGGATCCACAGAGGTGGTTTGATCCTGCGACGCAAGCACCTCAGGCCTCCCTATGATACAGATATGTTCTGTAGTACATAATTTGCAGAAAGGAAGGAAATGTTTTATTTAACGACGCACTCAACACATTTTATTTACGGTTATATGGCGTCAGTAATTTGCAGAAGTTATGTCTTGTGAAATGTTAACTGAACCAAATTAATAAAAGCATTACATACCCCTGGTCCTACTCTAACTGATGTCTTTGCTCCAAGATTTATGATTCGACCATCTTTGTAAAATAACAGATTCTTTCCAGTTTGTCCTGGTTCACCTCCTATAAAGACAGTAAATTGATCCAAAAAAAAACCCAGCATGGATAACAAATAATTAACTCAGGTTTTCGCACAAAGATCAAAATATAGTGGAATGCAAAGAATATATAGAAAGGAATGTTTGTTTAACATATTTTGCCTTAGTAGGGCAGTAAAGATATGGAAATTTACACGATAAATGTCCATGCTATATTTCTACATTCATCTAAAAATGTACTGAAGGCCGACAAAGGGACATACATTTAACAGGAGTGAAGCAAAGTTAATTTTCAGATTTTCAGAATGTTTTAAACATGAACTTGTGATTCTGAAAAACTAATTTTTCAACATAACCAATGCTGGTTATCGGCCCTCAATGTGTTTTATTACATACCTATTCAATCGTATTATAGTGATAAAGACATTTTCAAACAGTGTGATAAAATTATCTTGTATCACACATATGTGCGATATGAATCGGAACTTGTTAAATGAGGAATTCTCTTTTTATTTTTATTGGAGTTAGCGCCTTTTTATTACTGACACCATGTCTGATTTACAAATTATATCACATCGTATTTGAAACATGACACAAGATTGCCGCAGAGTATGATTCTTAACGTTAAGTAAATCCATGAAAGAAGGATTGAATAATAGATTTAAGAAAGTGTATTATGACGTTAAATTAAAACATATTTTTGTAAAAAATAAAAGAAGGTATGTAATAAATACAGAACTCCACATACATTGAATTTGCTTCCTATTTATTGCACTCGTTTATTTTGCACAAGAACATAACATCTGACTGCTACGCGGTATCATGGTATATATTCTTGTGCAAAATAAACTTGTGCAATAAATAGCAAGCGAAAACAACGTATGTGAAGTTCTGTACATATATCCAGCTCACCATTCATTCCATACGGTTTTAACACTCGTCTTTCCGTGAGCACGGACAGGGTGAGGTGTTTCCGGAACAGCAGTTCACGAACCACTCCGTCGCCACCGCAGTACTTCCCCTTGCCACCAGTTCCCGAGTTCAAGTCAAATCTCTTCACTACCACTGGATATCTGAGTGAAGAAATACAGTACACGACTCAACAATAAGGTTACCTAGCAACCAAGTGAAACCACTTCACTACTGGATATCTGAGTGAATATATATGGTACATGACTCAACAATAAGGTCACCTAGCAACCAAGTGAAATTGCTTCACTACTACTGGATATCTGAGTGAAGAAATACAGACCACGACTCAACAATAAGGTCACCTAGCAACCAAGTGAAATCGCTTCACTACTACTGGATATCTGAGTAAAGAAATACAGACCACGACTCAACAATAAGGTCACCTAGCAACCAAGTGAAATCTCATTACTACTACTGGATATCTGAGTGAAGAGATACAGACCACGACTCAACAATAAGGTCACCTAGCAACCAAGTGAAATCTCTTCACTACTACTGGATATCTGAGTAAAGAGATACAGACCACGACTCAACAATAAGGTCACCTAGCAACCAACTGAAATCGCTTCACTACTACTGGATATCTGAGTGAAGACATACAGACCACGACTCAACAATAAGGTCACCTAGCAACCAAGTGAAATTGCTTCACTACTACTGGATATCTGAGTGAAGAATACAGACCACGACTCAACAATAAGGTCACCTAGCAACCAACTGAAATCGCTTCACTACTACTGGATATCTGAGTGAAGAAATACGGTACACGACTCAACAATAAGGTCACCTAGCAACCCACAGATGATCTTCTTAATGTCTGTAATTAATCTAGTTGAAAATGCAAAGTTCAAGTTTGTTTTCTTTAGTACACACTGATCAGTTAATCGGCTATTGGATATAAACAATTTGGTGATTCTGACATAAGCTTCAGAGGAAATATTCTACATTTGTCCATTGGTTATGGTCATAGGGTTTAACATGCACATTCAGAGCAAGCTGTTGTAGTGCACGCCTGTCATGGGTGCAGGTGTTGACTTCCACATGCTACTCCATCCAGGACAGGAATATTTGTCTATTAGCAGTAAGTGATCTTTTATATGCGAGTTTCCGGACAGTATAGCACATATCATGGCCGTTGATATTCCAGTTGTGAGGATGAGATGGGATTGACTATACAAGCTATCTCCTAGAACCGATAATTACTGGTTCATGTAACTATTCTTACTTTACTATGTCCACACCATCCACACAGGCATGCAGTAAAACAGACTGAAAACCACCCAGCTGGCCATTTACGCCTTTTTGACTTTGTTAGTTTGTATATTTTACACTTAAAAAGATGAAAACATAAAACAGCTTGTGTAAATAAAGATCATAGATGCAAGTGCTACACGAACAATCAATATGAAATGTAATCACATATAAACAGTTTTTTTTCCAAAGGCTGAACATGATTTCATTAAATTTGAACTTATTTTCGTGCTTATATCCAATTAAAATTCAAGCACGCTGTCCTGGGCACACACCTCAGCTATATGGGCTGTCTGTCCAGGACAGTGGGTTAGTTGCTAATGGTTAATGAGAAAGAAGAGGGGGTCATGATCTACCCATCGAGTCATTAAAACTCGCTCTGGGTAGGAGCCAGTACCGGGATGCGAACCCTTTACCTACTAGCCTTAAATGTATGTCCGATAGCTTAACCAAAACACCACCGAGGCCAGTTAAACATGATTAAAATTATTTTATTTTCAATATAAATTTCTTATTATGTTTCTCTCAGTACCAACTACAATTATGGATGTTTATATTACAGACAAGAAAACTGTACCTCCTTTCCACAATCTCCGGATCTGTGATTCTGGTGTTGGTCATGTGAGTATGTATTCCACTTCGACCATGCCATGTCGGACCCTATAACAGACAATATGCAGGTTTTCAACTCTTGTTTACCAAATATAAACTCAGTACATTTTATAAAATATATTTTAATATATACATTCAATTTGGTATTTTTATGACATAAGATATATTATGCATTTGAAATCATATTCCTGGCTGTTTACTATTACTTAGTGGTATAGTGTTAACATTTATAAATAAATTAAATTGTATTTTTCTTGTGCTTTATTATCAAGTTGATTCTTTAAAATCATTTAATGCTTTAGTCAGAGATTTACGTTTATGTACTATTATTTGGTGGTATAGTGTCAACATTTAAAAATAAACAAAACTGCATCTTTCTTGTGCTTCATTATCAACTTGATTCTATAAAATCATAAATGATATGTAGCAGATGGTCACAGGCTATATTTCATTTCCACCTACTATTTTGTTCTTCATGATATCCATCTGGAGTAACATAATTATAGGATATTAAACAAGCTTCCATTTCGTAACATGTTTATGTCCCGAGTGAAATAATTTTCAAAACATTATTTCATGAGGGACATAAACATGATACGAAATGGTAGCGAGTTTAATATCCTATTTATTACCCATAATCGATCTTACTTTATATCACTCATCTCATTTCCTTAACATTCCCATACGGCTATAGTGCGCCAATTGATGATGTCATCGTGTGATGTCAAAAGTGATACGTCCCTCTTGGCATTCTAATGGGACGTATCACTTTGATATGTACCAAGATATTTTTAACCACACGGGTTAATAACATCAAATATTTACTGAATCGATACACGATAATGAAAACTACAAACGTAACTTACAGCACCCGCCCCTCCTGCAACCGTCTCGTAATATCCAACCTCTGAGTCGCCAAACGTAATGTTGTTCATACAGCCCTGCAAATCAACAGCACATCTGAGTGACAAAACAAATATCTATTCTCTGCGTAACGCAGTCCAAGGGATATATTGACCAAGTCCTGATGGCACACACTGTCAGGTGTTTCATCTAGTCTATAGAATGACAGTCACACCGACAGTATGAACCCCGATTCAGGATATCACCCACTCATGAATCACTGTGAAACCAGTGATGATGCCATTATTTTTTTTGCAAACCAAGCAGATCCTGCCTCATCAATGGCATAGCAAATGTAGACAAAATGTTTAATCTTCTTACAAAATACTTACAAAAATCAACTGAACTTTATTACTTGACAAGGTAGTGTAAAACAACTGGACATGACTACAACAGAATAAAAATACAGCACTGTGAAATGACTGACCTGCGATGCAGCACATGCACTGAATGCTTTGAAGACAACATCGACAATTCTCTGTGAGGTGAGAACGTTTCCCCCTACGACAGCGGCGTTCTCCGACGGATCCAACAGACTACCTTTAGGTATGACAAGCTTCACAGGATTCAAACAACCCTGCAAACAGAACACGACACTGGAATATCTCTCCACCCACCATAAGTGTACTAGACTGGGGGAGGCTGTAGAAAATCCTGAAATTTGGGCAAAAAAATTATAAGAAATATTCGGGTAAAATGAGCTGACCTGAATCTTTTCTCCATGTAAAATATTAAATTTTGGAGAACAAATACGAAAACATGACATTTTATACAAACCTGGTTGAGCGGTACATTGTGTCCAATCATGCATCGCAAACAGTAAATCAATCCTGATAGAGTTACTGCCCTTGGTGCATTACAGTTGCCATGGACCTCATATCCAGTTCCTGAGAAGTCAAATACTGCAGTTCCCTAAAAATACACATTAACATTCATACTGACCAATTTTAACAAATTTTGGAGGAAAATAGACAAGCATGTTTCATGCACAAATACACCAATTTATTAATATATAAATTTAAACAAAAAATAATAATAATTTGTTCAGCTGTTGACAATATCTAATACTTGTCAGAATATACACCAGTCAATAGAACTGCATATTTTCTTTTCACTGTCTAGACCAAGTGACACAGTAACAATACTTTTGACAACTGCAGCCATTAGTGTTGTGGGCGAGACATAGCCCAGTATTAAAGAGCTCATTTGATGTGCGGTCGGTTTAGGATCGATCTCCGTCGGTTATTTCTCATTCCAGCCAGTGCTCCACAACTGGTGTAACAAAGGCCGTGGTATGTACTATTCTGTCTGTGGGATGGTGCATATAAAAGATCCCTTGCTGCTAATCGAAAAGAGTAGCTTATGAAGTGGCAACAGCAGGCTTCCTCTCTCTATATCTGTGTGGTCCTTTACATTTTATGTACACTTTCAAACAATTTGAAACTCATAACCACCCACTAGGGTCACTTCAGATGTGTTTCACTTTTATTACATAAGTAAAGTACTCTTATAATGAACCAAAAGGTACCATGATAGTTAGTTTGTATAAGTTGGTTATTAATGTATAGGCAGATAAAACGGGACTTTACGATCAGTTCGTTCTATGCAGTAGTTTGTTCTAAGCGTGTTCGTTATAAGTGTACTTTACTGTACCTTCAAATTATTTTCTGGCAGAAAGCCTGGATACGTATCACAAAAAGAACTCAAGAAAACTTCCATCATCTGTTATGGTTGGAATGTTCAGACCAACCATAAGGAAAAAAAGAGTGAAATGCATTGAGGTCAGAGGTGAAGTTAATGTATGAAAAGAAATTACCTTTTCTTCATCAATGTCTACACTGAGATTGATTTTTGTTCCATCATCCATGTAATCTTCTGCATGCAGAGTTGTGGTTCCTGTCCTGGACTTAGTTTGAGCTGCAATTTCCCTGAGCATGTCTCTCACTGCTACTTCAGCATTGTTCTGAAAAACAAAAGGCAATTAGTGTGTTTTTAAAAGTAATAATGATTAGGGGTATAACGATATACTTGAATATTCAATGCACTGAACAGTGATCTATATCGTAGTTGCATTTGTATTTATCACTAGCTGAAGCGAATACACGAATACATATATGTAATGCTAAAATTTGTATGTACAATTTATGTTTCTAATTCACATTAACTAAAATGCAATACTGATTCGATTGTTTTGATAATGTCCAGACCAGTTTTGTAGTAGATCAAGTGCACAGACCGATCCTTTTTTTATTCAATGCATTGGACTGGTACCCTACGTGTACCTTCATTTTGCTTCTGTTGAAAAAAACCCACCCATGATTAATACGTTTTTACTTTTAAAAAAACTAAACTCTTCTTCCTTTCTGCAAAACCTTTTCACTTGAATACACATTTGTATTCGTTACCTCATATTTGTGATATGTATCATATTCGCCACCAGATGTATTCGTTACACTCTTAATATTTATTCTGTTTCCGCTTTTTAGAGATTCTTACTCAGATGTCAGGGATTTATCCAGGCTTTCTGTGGGTCCAAACATAGGCCCCTTCCCAGAGGAAAGTGGCACTGAAAATTCCCAATTGGATATATAAATATTTATAATTACAGTTGTGTATGTTTGTGGTAATGAATTAATTTAACAACGGTGCATTGCATCACTCAATGACCTAAAAAACCATCCCAACTGTGATTAAATTCTGCTAATTTTCCCAATCTCTTCAGACACGTCACTCCTGGATAAATTCCTGGAAGTATTATTAATCTAGATTCCAATCATCCACAAAACATTCACTTGTGTCTGAATCTGCCAGCATCTAAAAGGCTGAATTTTTCCACTGTGTCAAGGGAACCTAGTTCTGGTTAAGAGATCTGTATTTCCTTCTGTATTCTTCACATTATGATATCAGTAACTATTTCCCCAAATGGTCAATGGTTGTCATTGGTGATGGCATTCATGTTTTCCATTATTACCTTTTGCATATCACTATCACTTTCATTATCTTAAAGGTTTAGCAAGATGGTTGTAAGCATCTCTTAACAATGCTTGAAATGACATCTGAACACTCTAATGCAGTCAGACTGGTCACAGTTCACATCTGGTATGTGTGGTTATTATATATACTTCTGCTGCAGATGGAATGATAAAAGGTTGGGATACGGGGTGTGACAAAGGACATGGTTTTGCAATCAAACACACACAAATGGAGGGAGATGGAGAGGGAGTGGGAGGTGGAGAGGGAGAGGGAGAGGGAGAGGGAGTGGGAGAGGGAGGGAGAGAGAGAGAGAGAGAGAGAGAGAGAGAGAGAGAGAGAGAGAGAGAGAGAGAGAGAGAGAGAGAGAGAGAGAGAGAGAGAGAGAGAGAGAGAGAGACAGACAGACAGACAGACAGACAGAGACAGAGACAGAGACAGAGACAGACAGAGACAGAGACAGAGACAGAGAGACAGAGACAGAGAGACAGACAATAAGACAGAGGTGTAAGGATGTTATTTTTAAACACTTGGGTTGGTATGAATATAAGACTTGTTAGCCAGCAGTGGATGAAGGTGAATAAACAGATTAACCATATGGGTAATGATATAGAAAATGTGCCAACCATCATAATGCATCACAAACCTGAATGTGAGCCATGTATGCTTGCACCACATGAAGACTATATTCTTCTATCAATTCCGATACTAGATTTATACCCTGTATATAAGAACGAAAACACATTAAAGCTGCAATCTTGTTTCTCTATTTCAATATATAATAAAAGTAATGTCTCTGTTTAAAACCACAAGTTTAAAATCTCAACGTTTTGTCAACTATCCATCCAATATAACATCATATACTGAAACTAAACAAAAACAACAGTTACTACAGTTTCAATAAACTTGTGTGTTTTTGCTAACAGGTATGGCCATCTGATTTAATGCAATATAAAAAAAACCTCATCCGCGTTTCTTTTTGGTATACATTGTACAACTAAGAAGTTCTTAAATGGGATGCTCTCAATGTTTCAATAAGGCCAACAATGTACTTTATGCGACTTAAACTACAGGAAATTTAAATCAAAGAATGGGGTCTGAAGGGAAGGTAATTAACATTGAGGATCTACTGAAATGCTTGAATATTTAAAATATATTTGAGATTGCAACTTTAAAATATAAATATATTAAAGGGACGTTCTCATTATGTGACGAGTTGCACCAACTAGTCACATGCGATTGAATCATACTGTGAGAACACCTATACGTTCCAATTTTTGTAGGTCTAACAAATCGCATAATGAGAACACCGCTTAAATAATTCATATTTTAGATGTTAGCATTTTAAAGCACATGTATTATAATTAAATAAAATTATTAATAACTAAATCACCCATATTTTTGGATACAAAACATAAATAATAAATAAAGGCTATTCATTCTCGGTGGCTAAGAGTATGTGTCCGAGGTGACATGAAACCAATTGCACTCACTAGATACACTGACAGACCTGTTTGATTTCCTTAGTTATAATGTTAACTGAATTTAAAACCTTTTGATTGGCAGCAACTTGGGCCCGCAAGTCACTGAGATTGTCGTGAAGATTTCTCGATCCACTACTACCGGGAATACGAGCTGGTGCCATGAACTCCGCAATTACACCTACAACAAAATATATAAATATTGTAAGACATACAATTACACCTACAACAAAATATATCATGTAAGACACATATTACACCTACAACAAAATATATCATGTAAGACACACATTACACCTACAACAAAATACATGTATATCATGTAAGACACACAATTACACCTACAACAAAATATATAAATACTGTAAGACACACAATTATACCTACAACAAAATATATAATGTAAGACACACATTACACCTACAACAAAATATATAAATACTGTAAGACACACAATTACACCTACAACAAAATATATAAATAATGTAACACACATAATTAAAAGCACTGAGATCACAAACATACATAAAGTTTGTTTTGTTTAACAACACCACTAGAGCACATTGATTTATTAATCATCGGCTATTGGATGTCAAACATGGTAATTTTGACATATAGTCTTAGAGAGGAAAGCTGTTACCTTTTTCCATTAGTAGCAAGGGATCTTTTATATTCATTATCCCAGAGACAGGAGAGCACATACCACGGCCTTTGAAATAGTCTAATGGGCCCACCGATGGTGATCAATCCCAAACTGACTGTGCATCAAGTAAGCGCTTTACCACTAGGCTACGTCCCGCCCTGCAAATTAATTGAATCTGGCAAATATATTTCAATGTTTAATCACCAGAAAGCTACTTTGAAAACTGCATGCTGTCTGTAGATCTAGTGATATTTTGGCTAATTCAAACTTGTATTTGGCTACAAACTTTCTAAACTAAATAATTTAAATTAAATAATTTTCTGGAGTTCAGCTTAAACTCTGTATACAGATGAAGAAGATAATGAGATAAATAATGAAGTTGCAGTATTTGCCTTTCTGTACCATACTAGACTATTTTGGATATTTTTTAACATTCTGCACCTTCTTCATTGAAGTGTCCTTCCTGGACTATTTTGAAAGACTTGAAGACTGCGCCCTCCTCGTGTATGGATGTTGAGTGGGGCGGCATGGAGCCCGGCGTGATCCCACCAATATCGGCGTGGTGGCCTCGACTTGCCACAAAGAACACAGCCGTCTTCACACCTTTGTGGAAAACCTGCAAGTATCGTATCTACTGAACAAAAATTCCATGGAAATAATGTTTTGTCTACCGTAACAAATTTCTGGTGCATTTTTATGAAAATCCATAGGTACAACTACAAACCAAGTTTCAGTGACCTAGAACATATGCATACATGTACATGTACATCAGGGCTTCTAGAATTTTTATAAAATCCACTAGCCATGGCCCTACTTTACTTTAAGTTAATAAATTTTTTATTAATAGTAATAATGTCACATAGAGTGAGATAGAGCTTAAAAACACTACGATTGGGGCATGGGGGTAGGGGCAGGATATTCATATTTATAAAATAAACTTAAATGCAGTATTTGTCAACTTTTTTTCACTAGCCATCGGGCATGGCAATGGTAGTTATTTACTAGCCCAACATTGAATATCACTAGCCATGGGAGTGGGGCTACCATAATGTAGAAGCCCTGTGTACATGTACATGTAGTTTGTGAGAAACTGATTTAAATGTGAAACTTTAACATTAAACTTTAACATTAAACTTTAATGGAAAAGTTAACGTCATCAGCATGGCTTTTGTCAGGAGAGTAATATCTATATCTGGGCCCGTGCTTATAAAACTTAAAGTCTAGACTTTAATAAAGTCCAGACTTTAACGTCATGCTATTTGAATGGTGTTGCCATGACGTTAAAGTCTGGACTTTATTAAAGTCTAGACTTTAAGGTTTATAAGCACGGGGCCTTGTCTTTTTACTTCGTAAAGGTGAGACAAAAAATCATCTGGTGGTAAAATGTATTAATAAGATTGTCAACGAAAAAAAAGAAATATTTGAAAATGTATATGTTACAAAGAAAATAAAAATCAGAATAAGACTTTTGACAAGCTGATTTTTATTGTCGAAAATTTGTCATAAATGCTGAAACAGCAATATATAAACAAATTAGGAACATCACTTTTTACAATACAACAAAAATAACCTTAATTTAATACGTTAAAAACAAAGTCCTCACTAAAACATTTAAACTTTTAGGGTTTGAACTTGTGCTAAAATATAGATCTATTTAACAGTTCAATAAAATGAATGATTGTTTAACGACACCCCAGTAGAAAAGTAAATAACTTTTAGTAAATTCCATAGAATGAAAAAAGGCGGTCCCTGTGGGATGGACTATAAGTTTAATTATAAATTGTATGGATAACAATGTAAAGCAATAAATTATAAGCAAAAGCTAGATAAAGACACACAGAAAGAAGAACACCTAGTGTACAACATACCGGTGTGATAACCGTCAGGTCAGGGAGGTGACTTCCTCCGGCCTGGGGGTGGTTGCTCAGTATCACATCACCATCTCGAAAATTGTTCCCGAGATGCTTCAGCTGAAAAACATAACGGAAAGACAATTTTTTTCTAGTGGGATTGGTCGACAGGCTACAAGCATATATTAGGAACTCTCCCTACATTTTTTTACAAACAAGCTGTGACAAGATGACAGACTACGTACATTTATAATAACTAACAATAATAAAACATAACAGTAGAAAATTAACATAAAAGTGAGGCTACAGAAAGGAAAAGAATGTACAGAGAAACGAGACAGGTAGAAAAATGTAACAGTGCTATTAAGTTTCAAAACTTTTAGTGCTTACAATAAAGTCATGAACGGATGTTAAAATGTCTATATTGTCCTGATTAGCTAAGTGTAGATTGCCAAATAATAAAATGTTATGATTAACATGTAGATATTTCTGTAAGTGGGTATTTCAATGCATCCTGAACAGAGGGCAATGACACAAGAAATGTTCAGCATCTTCCACATGATGTCGACAAGAGGTATTTGGTTTAGCAAGATTCTGTTCTGTACATATATGTAATACGGGACCGCGAAAAATGTGAACTTTTGAAGGAATTCTGGTTAACTGATGGGTTTCTCATGGGACCAAGTAAATAAAAAGTCCATTTATAGGCCCATGGGTATTTGGTTCAGAGACTTCTGTTCTGTACATTCACTTAAGAAGAGACCATGAAAAAATTTCCAGTTTAAAGGTATTCTGGTTTACTGAGGGGTTTCACTATAAAGCTATCAGGTGTATACATGTAAGTGGCCATTCACAGTTGGCAGCATTAATATACCCTGTCTTGTACACATCCACCGGGGGAATCTCAGAGAATGTGCCCAAGCCAGTTGTGCTTGAACCTTCAGTGGATGTAAGCACGAGTCAAATGGTTGATTGATTGACATTAATATATTCACACAAAAAACTAATTTCAGAAACCCACCAACCACCCATGTTCCTACATCCAAATTAGTACTTTCCCACACAAATTAGTTCTTGAAAAAGCTCTCTTAATAATCAACAGCAAAAAGGTATTTTAATAAGCACTTTCTACAACAGATTACACTGCTTTTGATATACAAGTCATGCAGCTCTGGCTGAAACAAAAACATCACTGAGTGACTTGACACTACGGATCACCACAGTTCAAGCAAGTTCTCTAGCAAAAATCCTTTTCTTGCTATTTCAAAAACAAAACCATACTGGTCTGCCCAATATAAAATTTGGCACAGACCAGTAAATTATATATTTACTTATGGAAAAAAAAGTTTCTATGCATGTATTGCACAATGTATAATATTTAACGGTATTGAAGGGAAAATCAAATAGTTTTCAAGAAATTATTTATTGGTCATTTGTAAACATTATGAGATGATTTACAGAATTATGGTGTGTTCACATGAGTCACAAATTTCAACTATTTACAAACTTTACTGATGGTTTGAGACCATTTTGTGAGGTGCACAGGAACGTTTTTCTGCAAGTACATGTATATATTTTGTGGACTTGTTATACGAGCATGTGTATCACGTCCCAAAATTATATCATTCATTGGTTACGTGAAATCATTATCACACATGTGTCATATTGGTTATATTTCCCTGTGTATCCTAAAATACGTGAATAATAAATACAATTAGTAGGGGGTACTCTTATTTTTGCTTAATTTTAGAAACTATGTTTTGAAAACACTAAACTGCTATGTTTTCAAATTATCACCTGATACTGAACAGTCTCCTGCATGGCTCCTAGGTGAACTGGAATGTGAGGAGCATTGGCTACCAGACCACCATCTGGGCCAAACAAGGCACAGGAGAAATCCAGCCTTTCCTGCAATAGAAAAAACAAAGTTAAAGGTATTAAAACACCAAAACAAGATATTAAACAGCATCCAATAGCCAATGATTAATTAATCACGGGACGGGACGTAGCCTAGTGGTAAAGCGCTTGCTTGATGCAGTCGGTTTCAGATTGATCGCCATCGGAAGGCCCACTGGGCTATTTCTCGTTCCGGAGAAGTGCACCACGACTGGTATATCTGTGGGATGGTGAATACAAAAGATCCCTTGCTACTAATGGAAAAATGTAGCGGGTTTCCTCTCTAAGACTATATGTCAAAATTACCAAACATTTGACATCCAATAGTCAATGATTAATAAATCAATCAGCTGTAGGGGTGTTGTTAACCATAACAAATGTCCTGTCTGTGGGATGGTGCATATAAAAGATCCCTTGATGCTAATCAAAAAGAGAATTGTCGATAACGGGTTTCCTCTCTCAATATCTGTGTGGTCCTTAACCATGTTCGACGCTATATAACTGTAAATAAACTGTGTTGAGTGCATTGTTAAATAAAACATTTCCATCCTTCCATAACAAACTTTACACAAACTTTTCAATTAATTAATGTGCTATAGTGGTGTTGTTAAAACAAATGTTAAGGTATTAAACATAAAATACTTACTATATAGTAACCAAACCATATTCTCCTTTCTATGAAAGTTGGTCTAAACAGGCACAGTATGACATTATGATTTAGTTTTTTCTTTGTTTCTCTAGTTTAACATATTGAAAATAATTAAATTATTATCCTTCAGTCATTTTGTTTATAAAATGTAGGCAGGGGCTGTAATATAAGCTTTTACCTGTTGCAATCCTGAAGCATTATTGTTTATTGAACAGTAATAAATCTTGTTTAGATTACATAAAAACACAAAACAGTCATGCATTCTCACCTTGATGTTTGTTGATATGGCAGTCCTACGAAGAACTCTAAAAACATTAAATAAAATCAATAATTAATACAAAATTTCTAAATTAAATGCAACTTCAAATCTTGATTTTCATTACACATTATCTCTAGTTCTTTGTCAAATATTTATGACTAGATTTCTTTTCTCTTTTTTTTTTTTGAGTTGTGGAATTGTTTCAATTCACATGAATGACTATAAAATGACAGGCAAAGGTCATGTAATTTTTGGAAATGATGTCATAACATGACGTTGCTTCCCCAGTCTTAGCTCAGACTGTGCATGTGGAATATTACCTCATTTCGTCATCTCATTCTAGTTGTGGTTGAAACATTTTGAGACGGTCCTTGTTATTCATAAACAAAACAAAAAATTAAAAAATATGGATAATAAAGAAATTATTCGACTCACATGTGAGTTGTACTGATTTTACAAAACTCGTGTCAGGATTCATGTATTACCCTCGCTCTCGCTCGGGCGATAAAAAAATCCCGACACTCGTTTCATAATATCAGTACAATACACAAGCTCGTATAATAATCTCTATTTACCATACTGAGCTGCGATATTTAATCCTTTCGTAGTATTTTAAAAATTCACATTTTAAGGGTAGCTTCCACATACAAGACTGTAACGATGTCACCATTATCGACTTCACTGAGATTGCATAGGGCAAAAAGAATGTAATTTTGTGCTCGATGCCATTATGCCTTTTTATGGAATACTCCCCAAGAGGGGTGAAAGGATATGACTTAATTTTAACAATGTCATAACATGTTGAGACAAAAGCAAATGTGATGTCATATTATTAAAACAAAATTAAAGTTTGTTTTGTTTAAAGACACCACTAGAGCACATTGATTTTATATTAATTAGTCATGTATTTCGGAGGCTTTCACCCCTCTCAAGGAGTATTTTATAAAAAAGTAAAATGGCCGACGACAAAAAACTGCATGTATTTTGCCCTATGTGATCTCAGCGAAGTCCATATTGGTGACATCATTACAGTCTCATATGTGGAATCTGTGTCACTGTAATGTTTTTTTCGCAACTTGTGTTTGGACAAAATTTTGGGGGAAATGTAACCGTAATTAAAGGTAGGAGAGTAATATATCATAGTTGTTAACTATTTGGTTCAGACATTAATAATGTACCTTCCCATTTGTTCTGCAATACTCATGAATCTGTGAGAAAAGATTGACAACTGAATAGCATCCAACTCTGGACCAACTGTGGCGAGTGTTCCTTGGCCTATCTGAAAAATAATTGAGTCAGATTCTTAATGTATAAAACATGGCAAAAACACTGGGTTTACATTATCACTGCTTAACCTGAACAAGATGTATTTGTGATCGATCATCAGTGTGCACAAAGCAGTCAATGATCAGTGACCAGTTAAAATTATGTGGTTCGCATACGAAGTGGTTCTTGCTTAAAGAGACATTTCCAAGTTTGCTGCATTTTAACATGTTTCAAACTAATAAAATATTTCTACGATTAAACTTACATATTAAATATATTTTCTTGTTTAGAATATCAGTGTTTATATATTCAATGTGTTTCTGGTCATCGTCATATTTGTAAGAAGCCCAAACTGGATTTTGTCTTCAAATAATTTCGTATGGACGAAAAAATATTTTTTCGGAAATAAAATGAAATTTAACCTAGTACAAATATTAGAACGATCAGAAACACATTTAATATACAGCCACCAATATTTTATGCAGAAAAATATATTTGATATGTAATTACAATCGTTAAAAAGTCTCTGTTAGTCGATAACATCTTAAAAATTGCAGCGAACTCAGGAATGTCCCTTTAATTCTGATGTGGCTAATAGAGAGAAATATTTTGGGTCAAATTTACAAGGCCTGTTTTTGACTTACACACATACAACTACATGCATTTACAATGTTCAAACACCTACATTTAAGAAAAGCCCTTGTGAAATCATTTTCACTGTCAGTCACTAAAGCTTGTGACAACTGAAAATTATTTCACTTGGGACATAAACATGATACGAAATGGTATTAAGCTTAATACCCTATATTATGAAGATACTCACCACAATCTTGATATCTCCTTGTTTGGTGATAGACGCTGTGCAGTTTGGTTCCACCAATATTGTGCTAGAACAAAACAGATGGGTTGTAAACAAAGACAATTAGATATTCTATTTTACTACAAGAACAATACTAATTGAATTTTAACAAAAACAGCATTTTTCAGGAACTATTTAGTAATTGATTAGCAACTATTATTTAACGTTTTAAAATTGTTTCTTATGTTTATAATAGCACACATGCTTATGTAATAGTATCTATAATGACATCATGGTGGTAATTTTATATAGCATACATATCTGTGTTATAAATGTGTATATATGTCACGGTAGTAAAAATCCACTACAAAAATAACTCATAAAACAAACTTGCTCATGTTTTGTTTTTTTAATTTTGAAGATATTCAAATTCCTACCTGTTTTTATCAATGATTATCGCTGGTCCTTGTATAAGATGTCCACTCAGAAGTTTTGTAAGTACAAACACACGTGTGTCATGGTACCCGTCATCAAAAAAACACTTCACTGTCTGCACATTTAAAAAAGAAAAATAACATGCTAGTGAAATTGGTAAAGAAATAAAACTGTAGAAAACTTTGGAAGATTCTAGCCATTTGATTGGTGTTTTGGATGTTTGGATCCAACCATTACATTGGGTCGGGGGGGGGGGGGGGGGGGGGGGGGTAGAGATTGCATGCGAGTAAGAGGTCAGAATAAGTATCGTGAAAGAAACATCGTTTGGCTTCGGAAATATCAGCTACTATAATGTATGATAAATGTGATGTAAAGTGGGGACAAAGAGAACAAAATACAAAAAGTAAAGTAGTTTGTTTTATTTAACAACGCCACTAGAGGACATTGATTTTTTATCTTATCATCGGCTATTGGACGTCAAACATATGGTCATTCTGACAGGCAGCAGGGGATCTTTTATTTACGCTTCCCACAGGCAGGATAGCACAAACAATGGCCTTAGTTGAACCAGTTATGGATCATTGGTCAGTGCAAGTGGTTTACACCTACCCACTGAGCCTTGCGGAACACTCACTCAGGGTTTGGAGTCGGTATCTGGATTAAAAATCCCATGCCTCGACTGGGATCCGAACACAGTACCTACCAGCCTGTAGACCGATGGCCTAACAAATCCAAAACAATATAGTGCGGCAAAGGGAAGAAATGACTTTCCTTCTGACTAGCAAAGTATAAAATAACCCAAAGAGCAGTTTACTGGATCTTCAGGGCCCTACATTAATTCTCACAATCATGGGTCAACGTATAAAAAGGATTAATAGAAAATTATGTTTTCAGGGTTTGAAATTACTCAACTTATAGCCAAGATCGACTAATAAGAAAAAGATATATGGGACCATCCTTTCTTTTGGTATATAAAAAAAGTTTATCTTGTTTAACGACACCACTAGAGCACATTGATTTTATTAATCATCAGCTATTGGATGTCAAACATTTGGTAATTTTGACATATAGTCCTAGAAAGGAAACCCACAACCTTTTTCTATTAGCAGCAAGGGATCTTTTATATGCACCATCTAACAGACAGGATAACACATACCACAGGCTTTGATATATCAGTCGTGGTGCACTGGCTGGAATGAGAAATAGCCCAATGCGCCCACTGATGGGGATCGATCCTAGATAGACTGCACATCAAGTGAGCGTCTTACCACTGGGTATATAAAAGTTACAACTCTTTAATGTAACAGCAAGTACCTTCTCTTCCTGTGGCAGGCCGTCGGCTGTTTCAAGGTTTGTGTCTTTAGCAGCCAGCGACTTCCCAGCTCCTCTCACCCGGATGTCATCAACTATAATGGGTCGTTCTTTCAGCGTAAACCCAAACTCTGTTTTGTATCTGAAGTTATATTAAAAATAATCCAAATTAAAATGATCAAAAGATAAATTTTTCTCACTTCGTTATCAAGTAAAATACATAATCAACCTATAAAAGACCAATACCAAACATCAAAATGTATGCAGCATGAACAATGTATTCCCACAATACAATCATCAACAGACAGAATAGTGAGCGAGAGAGATAGAGCGAGAGAGAGAGAGGGGGGCATATTTTAGGTAGCCAATGTAGACAAACAACAGTAACACTGTTGAACATACCTATCTAGAAATGCGGCCTGGAAATCACCGTATTTCCCAGTTTTGCTTGTGGTTGGGTAGTTCTCTGCTGAACACATCAGGGCACAGTCCGTTTTATCATAGCGCAAATGAAGGAATGCCTCCGTCTTTATTTGATTCCTGTAATATGTAACAGAAATTGTGATATACATCCATGGTAATAATTAATGATGCTTCTTATTACTGTCATCACCAATCTATCGATATATGTCGTTCGAAATTGGAAGACATTTTGTGATCAATCATTAGTTTTGCAGCAACCAATCAATAAACAGTTAAACATAAATTGTGTTTGAGGGAACTTAAATTTGTTTACTACTTTATGCATAACATTTTAGAAGGAAGGAAATGTTTTATTTAATGATGCACTCAACACATTTTAATTACAGTTATATGGTGTCGGACATATGGTTAAGGACCACACAGATATATAGAGAGGAAACCCGCTGTCACCACTTCATGGGCTACTATTTTTGATTAGCAGCAAGGGATCTTTTATATGCACCATCCCAGACAGGATAACACATACCGCAGCCTTTGATATACAGTCAAATCCGCTTATTTGGATGTGCCTCGTGCAACAAAAATATATTCAAATAAGCGGCATATTCAATAAACCGAAGGTACAGTTTCGACATACGATATACCCAATTAAGACCTCTTGTTGATTTATGCAAACCCTAATTACGATTCTCCCAATTTGGGCCTCATGACATGTGGAATTTTCGTCAAAAACCGGTAAGTATTTTGTGTTAATAAAATACCGATTCCAAGTTCCATATTGTGACTCTGTTGTCATTATCAAGTTTGTCTATAAACTTGATAAATACAAGAGGCAACAGTTAATGCCGTTTGTACGCCTAGAAGTAGAAGTGACTAAACATCTAATGACCCAGATAAAACCACCGGAAGCTCAATTAGACTGGCCACAGTCAAATAATTAAAAGGCCGTTATTAACTTCTTGATAATTAAACAGCCATTATTAACTTCTTTGTACATTTGTAAATCAAGTGCAACAAGACCCCACCCCCACCACCCAATATAATCTTGAATAAGTAGTCATTTCCATGTTCTGTATTTTACCAGGACGTCTGACTATTATCTGTGTGCATTTGTAACCGATTTGACAGGTAAACTAGACTGGCCAAAGTCAAATAAGTGAAAGGCCGTTATTCAATGTAACAGAAGGAAAAACACAAACACAAACGCTAATATTGGGCCCGATATTGGAATGTCTTTTTGTCTGGCGACGGAAAACCATTCTGATAAGCTCTTCTCCACATTGGCTGCTTTTCCCGTTCTCTGTCTTTTTCGTTCTGGGTTAGCATTGGCGAGATACTGGGCACATATCTCGTCGTATTTCTGAGCCAAAGATAAATCGTTTTGTTTCCGTTTATTTGCCATGTTGACATTGTGAGAAAAAAAAAGTTCTTGTCAATATTTATAGCCAAAAGATGATTAATCCAACTTGCTAAGAAAATCTCCTACAACTTACCTTTTGTCGGCATTTAACAATTTAAACAGTAAACACCATAATCGGTCACCCCAAATGGGGCCTCACATTGTGAGCTGCAGAGGGAAAATCACGTGATCAAAAGATCCCGCTAAAAATAACACTAGTAGCAAACGGCTTTTGTTTGTTACTGTCACCGACAATTCATAGAGAAAAATATCTGACAAGTGTTTATGGATTAAACATACACTGCTTCAAAAGTGGCCGACATGAGATTAAGGGATGCCTGCTTACGAAACGCACGTGGCCGCCAACAAGGTGGGAATGACCGACTTTGATCCTTGATTGTCCTGCATTGTCTTGGCCATTGGGTCACATTTGAGATGAATCTCAGAGTTCATGGATTAATTACGATGTAATTAGGAAATGTATTGATTAATAATGAGTCATCCGAAATAATTTAAGAAACAAGAAAACAAGTTTGTTGTAAATCTTTTTCTTTTTTTTTAACAATGAAATAAAATAAAATTAAAAGTATTCATTTCTGCATGTACGATAGTATGGTATTACGTACGATCATAAATTTTACAAAAACACATCAAGTAACACAAACTTTCCTATGTTTTACGTGCAATTGCCATTCGGCAAGGATAATTTTATATTCAAATATCCGAAAACACGTTAAAAAACACATCCAATTAACCGTTGGATTTTGTATTGTCATAATGGCAAATGGTTCCGTGCAGGACAAACATATTCAAATATCCAAAATATACAATAATCCGACATCCAATTAAGTGGATTTGACTGTACCAGTCGTGGTGCACTGGCTGGAACGAGAAATAGCCCAATGGGCCCATAACGTTCTGAAATTGTATCGATGCATGTGAACATCAGTACGAAAAACGAAATCTAAATTAATCTAGTGAGCGCTGCTTAAACGCAGAATGTCGAAATTGCTTTGCAATTGCAAAAGTGTGCACAAATCTAGGTGCAATTTCATGCGAGAAAATGAAATGCGGAAATAAATTCATCTAGTGGACGCTGCTTAAACGCGGAATGACTATAATTCCTTGAAATTGCACAAGTGCGTGCGAACATCGATGCAATTCTTTACGAGAAAATTAAACGTGGTAACCTGGAATGCATTGCCTGGTTTACTTTCGGAAAATACCATTGGTTGAAATTTGTCGAGAATGAAACACCGTTCTCGACTTTTCTTACATGTGGTAACCTCCTGGTAACCTGAACGACCATTCTCGACTTATTTCGATGCCTGTGATGTGTAAATTGACAAATTGATTAAATATAATCTCAGTATGCAAAATGTACATTAAAAAGTTAATTATTTTAATTGAATGGGTTTTTGTTTTTTCAACAGTTAAAATTGGGCAAGTGAACTTTTCACCATGGCTAGTACATTTTCAAATCCACTGGCCCCATGGCAACTGAAATTAAAAACAATTCTAGAACTCCTGCTTGGACTGGTATATTGAAGGTTGTGGTATGTGCTATCCTGTCTGTGGGTTGGTGCACATAAAAGGTATCTTGCTACTTACTAATGGAAAAATTTAAATTTCGTCTCTAAGACTATGTCACAGAACTCCTGTTTGGACTGGTATATTGAAGGCTGTGGTATGTGCTATCCTGTCTGTGGGATGGTGCACATAAAAGGTATCTTGCTACTAATGGAAAAATGTAGCAGGTTTCGTCTCTAAGACTATATGTCATAATTACCAAGGTGCTTTAGTGGTATAGTTAAACAAAATACAAAATTTACCTAGAGAATCCCTGGCTCTCCAATTCATCGACACATTTCTTTGTTAAAACATCCAACCTCTCATCAATGTAAGCAAATGATGCTGAAAACAAATATGTAAAGCATTAATCATTATTAGAGAGCGGGATGTACATGTAGCTCAAGCGGTAGCGTGTCCGCCTGTGAAGCGGTCGGTCATCAGATCAATCCTTCTCAGTAGACCCATTTGCAGTTTGGGCTATTTTCCGTTCCAACCAGTGGTCCACAACTGGTTAATCAAAGGCTGTGGTATGTGCTGTCCTGTCTGTGGGAAGTGCTTATAAAAGACCCCTTGCTGCCTATTGGAAAGAGTAGCCTATGTAGCAGCAGCAGGTTTCCTCTAAAGAAATATGTCAGAATGACCATATGTTTAAAGGAAGGAAGGAAATGTTTTATTTAATGATGCACTCAACACATTTTATTTACGGTTATATAGCATTGGACACAGACCATATGTTTGACATCCAATAGCCGATGATAAGATAAAAATCAATGTGCTCTAGAGGCATTGTTAAATAAAACAAACTTTTTTAATCATTATCAAAACTAACATGTCTTTATATACATAAAAAGATAACTCAAAATCAAAGACTAAAATGTTTATTTATCTAGTTTGAAAAAAAAAACCCAAAGGGATGCAATATCCATTTAAAAATTAAACACCAAAATGGTATTTTAAAAGCTGAAAAACCTATAGTATACTCAAAGAAAGATAATTTTCCAGCACTTTTTAAGAAATTCATTCAATTTAAATAAAATACTTTATGCCAAAAAAAAAGAAGAAATCAAGATAAAAATAGTAAAATCTGAGAATACCTTGAATAAAAAATGCAAGTTACAATTCACAGCAAATGAAACCAGGCCATTTAGTGCCCATGTTGTGATTCCACATTACGAGGTCTAGCCATCATATTCCAAATCATCAGAACAGATCTGAGCTCGGAGAAAAAACAACTAAAGTCACATGCATATTCAACATATTCAACAGATCAGGTCAGACAAATGAGACATAGAAATGCCCAAAACATTAGCATAACAAATGTATACCTGGAGAGTACGTTTTAGCACTTGGTTCCTGGGCTTCTTGCACCACATCTGCAAGGGCCATACCATAGGCTGACAGAATTCCAGCATACCTGTCAAAAGTGAAATAAATAAAGTCAGAAAAGAGAAAGATAAAAACAAGAAATCAAAATGGCTTCCATTTATCTGAACTGAATTAATAATGGTAATGTAAATCATAAATGGCTCCCATGTAACTGAACTGAATTAATAATGGTAATGTAAATGATAAATGGTTCCCATGTAACTGAACTGAATTAATAATGGTAATGTAAATCATAAATGGCTCCCATGTAACTGAACTGAATTACTAATGGTAATGTAAATCATAAATGGCTCCCATGTAACTGAACTGAATTAATAATGGTAATGTAAATGATAAATGGCTCCCATGTAACTGAACTGAATTAATAATGGTAATGTAAATCATAACTGGAACCTGGAAGAAAAGAAAAATCTTACTAGTTACACTAGAAATTAAAGCTGCAGTATTGAGATTATTTAACCATTTAGAATGGATCATACACAAACATTTTTTTTCTTTCCATGCTGTACCATTCTTGGATATCCTTTAAATGTACTCATTAACATACAAGTCATAATAAAATGTATTAACGTATTAAAAATGATCAATTTGCATGACACTTTTTGGTTTTAAGAGGTATCTGATTTGTTTTGTATACTACTCAAAAGAATTTAAGGGTCAGACGATATTTTCGACATTATTTTCTGAATGTCAATTATATTAGCTAGACCATAATGCCACGCATGGTATTGTTCCATTTTGACGAAAGTGGGTCTAAGCAACCCATAAATGAATTAAAATCCACTGTCATTGACACTGTCGACTAGTTCTAATGGCGAAAACATGCTTACATTTGCACATAAATTAGGGCGAAAGCGAAAGGTCTGCTAAGTGCCCATAACTTGCTTTTTCACAAAGCGCTTCATTTGCACGCTTTGCATGTGTATTCCATGTTCCCAATGCTGAATTTCCGTATAATTGGAACTTGCGTTCGTGCACGGTGCACACTCCAAATTCGACAATGGTACGACGTCAACTGACTATCGAAGATCGAGGAAGGGCTATTGCTTGGCTTCAGGATGGCAATACGCAAAGAAATGTTGCTCTGAGACTTGGTGTCAGTCAGAGTGTCGTTGGCCGACTGTGGCAACGGTACCAAGCAACGAATTCTGTTCGAAATCGTCCACGTTCGGGAAGACCCCGAAGCACTACAAATAGAGAGGACCGCTACATCACCAATATGGCTCTACGTCAACACACAACCACTGCACGCTGATTACGTGACAATCTGCGGACTGCGACTGGAACTGATCAAACCATACGCAATCGTCTGAGAGCCAATAATCTACGCTGCCGTCGCCAGGCTGTTCGGTCACCACTCCTACCACGTCAAAGAACGGCCAGACGTCACTGGTGCACGCTTCATCTGCGGTGGCAACGTGTTCAGTGGGGTCGAGTGATGTTCACTGATGAGTCCAGGTTTAGTCTCCAGTTCAACGACGGTCGGGTTCGTGTCTACAGACGTCCTGGGGAGCGCTTCGCTGACGTTAACGTTAGACAACGTCACCGGTTCGGTGGTGGCAGCGTCATGGTGTGGGGCGGCATCTCTATCCACCACAGGACCCCCCTCTATGTGGTGGATGGCAATCTGAATGGAATCCGCTATCTGAATGAGATTATCCGGCCGTTGGTTCTCCCAGGCCTTCAGCAGATTGGCGGCGGGGCAGTTCTGCAGGATGACAATGCCAGACCCCACCGCGCCAGGGTGGTAACGGACTTTCTCAGACAACAAGGTATCGCCAGGATGGATTGGCCAGCATATTCGCCTGACTTGGCCCCAATAGAGCACGCCTGGGACGAATTAGGCAGGAGAGTTCGGAATAACCATGCCCCTCCGGCCAACCTTCATGATCTGGGTCAATTTCTTATGGCAGAGTGGCAGGCCATTCCCCAAGAGTTCTTCAGACGTCTGATCAACAGCATGAGGCAACGATGTGTCGAGTGTATTCGCGCCAGGGGTGGATTCACACACTATTAAACGAATGTTCTAATGTGTAAAATCCATGTTTGACAGCCTTCAACTTTGACAGCATGTCATGTGACTTTCTTGTATACAGTGACGTTTATTTGTGGTTTTTTGTAAATATGGAACAATAAATAAAAAATTTGGTGTAGTTTACATCATCAATCTAATACACTCTGAAACTTATTTGGTTATAAATTTTTGACCCTTAAATTCTTTTGAGTACTATACAATCTGATATTTAACAAGGAACCATGGAAAACATCCAGTTTTAGGGTATTCTGGTTTACAGAGGGTCTGGTTTTGAAGTGTTTCACTGTATTACAAAGCAGGGCTAATTACCTATTTGTTATATTAGAATAGAATTGCCTTGACACCCTAAATATTTTCCTTTACAGTTTCCATATAACAAAGGTAATTTTTATTACTTCAACTTTGGCCGCAGATATTTTTAAAACAAGCCATGCTATTCATTCTGAACAACAGAACCTGTTTTAAAGAGAAATTAAACAAAGCTAATGGTCCAAGTCAGCATATAGACCATTTTGGCTCCAAATGCAGTTTTTATGTCCTAGCAAGAAAAGCCCGGCAAAAATCAACGTCATAATGCAGGAAATAAAAAAATTTAAAACATTTACACACGAGGGTCAAAATCGATGCATGCACTGACCAGAGACCAGATATTTATTTTCTTTAGCCTAATAAGTGAAAACTGTGGCAACCTCTTTATAACACCACTCCGATATAAAATCAAACTGGGTCTGGTACCATAGTGAGCATTAAACCAAGGTTGCACTGTACATGACTAATGGTTGCTGTTCACACCTGTGAATATAGACTTGCGACATGCCGAGTGACCTGGCAATAGAACAAGCATGCTGCCCACCAGCTCCTCCAAAACATGCTAACACATGCCGAGACGTGTCGTGACCTTTCGCCTGAAATAGCACCAATAAGCATTAATACAGCAATAGCACAAAGTAGGATTCATTTATACTCAACTCCAATGAAAATGCATCACCTAATTTTCAGTTGTTATTTATATCTCATATGTGAAGTTGTTATAAAACACACAATAATCAAAACCTTTGTACACAATTCAGGGCTCGACCTTAGTGGTAGCCTGGGGTGTTTTGGCTACCGATTTCTCACTTGGGCTACCAGATGTCTAAACACAGTAGTCGAAGGGCAACTAGATTTTTTTGGCACATCCAGTTCCTACGCAATCAACCAGATGCTTAAACACCTAAAACAACATGTTTTAATAGAAATAAATGATATTGCTATTTTCTCTCTTTTTAAATTTTTTAAATTAAAATTATGGGGATACCAATTTTTACTGAGGGCTACCAGATTTCATAACCTGGTAGCCCGGCGGGCTACCACTAAAAAATGTTACAGTCAAGGCCTGCAATTTATGGGTTATTCACTGCTAATCCAAAATGCATCCAGTTATACAAATTCAGCTAAATGTATATTTTTTTCTTCTCATATCCTTTCTATAAGTTCAAGTCTGACTGGTGAGTTTTCAATGGAGTTCAGTATATATTCTACATCTAACATATTGTCGTTAAACAATACTTGCAGAGCTTATGACAGCCGGTAGTAGATGTGCATGGTAGGTAGCTGCAAGTGCCTCTTAGCAATAACAGAAACAATAAAGTAACTTTAAGAAGTGGTCAGACTAAACCCAGGGCTTCTAGAATTTTCATAAAATCCACTAGCCATGGGATCAGTGATCTTTTTAATTTACTGGCCACGATAAAAAAAATCACTAGCCCTACTTTACCAATAAGTTAATACAATTTTACTAAATAATAGTAAAAATTGCATGGATGTCACCTGAAGAGAGATATAGCTTAGAAACACTAACATTTGGGTGGGGGTGGAGGGCAGGATATTCATATTCACAAAATAGACTTAACTGCAACATTTGAAAAACAAATTTCACTAGCCGTCTGGCATGGCAATAGTAGTTATTTACTAGCCCAACATTGAATATCACTAGCCATGGGAGTGGGGCTACCATAATCTAGAAGCCCTGTCTGGCATGGCAATAGTAGTTATTTACTAGCCCAACATTGAATATCACTAGCCATGGGAGTGGGGCTACCATAATCTAGAAGCCCTGCTAAACCTAAAGCAAAAGCTGAAGCTGAATGAAAGATATGTGGCAAAAAACAGTTAAAGACACCACTAGAGCACACCAATTAATTAATCATCAGCTACATGAATGGGCATTGGCTTATCTAACATTTGGTCATTCTGTCATGTACATGTAGTCTTGAGGAAACCTGCTACATTTTTTCATTAGTAGAAGAGGTATTTTACATGCAACTTCCAACAGACATGACAGCACATACCATGGTCTGTGTTTTACCAATTATGAAGCACTTGTTGGGTCCACCTAGGAATTTGATCCTATGACCCAAGCACCTCAGGCGAGCACTCCACCAACTGAGCTAAATCCCACCCCAGCTACAAAAAACAAGCTTCAATGGCAGTACTAATTTGAAAGACAAGGATTGGGATGTGGAGTTGAAGAGTAAGGGTAATTGAAAAAGATGTGCAGTCAGAATAGGAAGACAAATGGATCTCAAGCAAGAGAAGTAAAGAAGGAATAGAAATATAGAGGATTCATCATGAGTGTTTTTTGATGGGGAAATATCAACCGAGTCTACGATAATCTGTATTTGTCAAGGTTCTGCCAAGACAAATACCGATTAACTAGACAAGGTTACTATTTTACATATTAAAAAACAAGAGTAGCAAATTCTATTTATCCTATAACACATCTAAAATAACATTTTCATTCGATATTTAGTAAATTACAGTACTAAAGTCGCCTCCACCGGAATATGACATCATCACGATTAGCACAAATTAGTTTAATATTAAGAAAACGTTATGTTCAGGTATACAAGTCTTGTTGGCTTGTAAACAAACGACCCACTGACGGCAACAAGTAACGACCGTCGCCATACTCGGATTCGGCCATCAGCGTTGGAAAGATTGTAACGGCTCTCATCAGTAAACAGAACTTGTTGCCACTGGCCACGTCGCCATCTTTGATGTTGTTGCGCCCACTGTTGACGTTGTTGGCGGTGCCGAGGGGTCAATATTGGTCCCACATAAGGACGGCGGTTACGGAGTCCTGCTGCCCTCAGACGGCGTCGGACGGTATCGGCGGACACTGGACCACGTGGACCACGCACCTGGTGAGCGGTGTTAGCTGCTGGCAGCATCCGATTCCTAAGGTGGGTCACCCGGATGTACCGGTCTAGGGCTGCGGTTGTCACCCTCGGGCGGCCGGTGCGTGGTCGATCGTTCACAGATCCAGTGATTTGGTGACGTTGAGAAAGGCGTGCGATTGTCGAAACATGACATCCCAATTGTCTGGCTACAGCAGTACGGGTCTGTCCGGCTTGCAACATCCCGATGGCCATCCCTCGCTGGAGTTGCGTCAGTCGCGGCATTTTTAAAATGTGATTCTGTTGTCTGTCACTACTCAAATTGAATTTATGCGATTAAATCCAGGTGTGTAGGCTTTATAAGCATTTCAATGAGTGTGTTTGCACTGGATTCATGATACGGATGATCCAGCACGTGCAAACAACGTGTTTTGAGAATTCGTGACGTCACACAGGTAATGAAATTGACACGCAGGTGGGACTGCGGTGTGGGTGTGTGCCATGTCCTTTAACACAGTTGAGGTTCAATTCCACCAAAGATACTGCTTTACAAAGTGCAATTCTTTCGCATTTTCAGGACCTGCGTTTCTTTTGCGTTTTAGTATATCTTTAAATTTGCATACCATTATTAACCAGGTTAATACACTAAATTATCACATGGGTTTATGACATGGATATCATGGGTACATGTAAGTTATAGGATAAATACATTTCTTTAACATTAATTATCAAATTTGTCAAAATTGTTTTGTTACTACACCATGAACTTTGTTTAAACCGGATAAAATGAAACTCAAAAACTTGCAAGCTAATTCACTGGCCCCCCAGAGAAAACAAAAATTTAAAATAAAGGTCAACCATCTAAAAGATATGAAAGTGTTTTAGAATATGTCAGTCTTACAGTTGAAACTCTATGCTTTCATTTAGTGAAAAAAGACATAAAAACTAAAGTTCATAATCACTAAAAAGATGGCTGTACAATACTTGATGACTTAATGAAGCTAGGCTTACAGTCTAACAAATCTTGGTTTAGCCAATTATCAGATACACATGTATGTTGAGCATTTCAATGAAAATTATTACAATGATAAATAAAGTTTGTTTTGTTTAACAACATCACTGGAGCACATTGATTTATTAATCAACTGCTATTGGATGTCAAACATTTGGTAATTTTGACATACCGGTCGTCTTAGAAAGGAAACCCACTACATGTTTTCATTAGTTATTACCATGAGATTAATTTAAAGACGATTTTATTAGCCGAAGAGTAAATGCTGTAGCCACTTCATATAAAAAGTTATGTAAAATTACATCATAGTGACCAAGCAATGACACAACCAAAAAGTTAAATAAACTTTAATAGCTAAGACTGCTGGGAAGCGACTATGATGTCGCTTCCACAATATGACGTTATTGCTTGGTCACATGACTACACTTAGCAACTGGCTAATTTAGCAATGGACAGAGGAACCCTGTAATAAAAAGGAATGTTTGTTTAACAAGACGTAAGCACATTTTAAACTACACCTATTTTCTATCAAACAATTAATGTAATACTTTGTGAAGATAGAGAAAATGAAAAGCTGCCATAAATATTACTCCTATCAAATAACAGTAAATGATCTTTTAAATGCAAAGCACTTAATCAAAGTTTGTGCAGATGTAACAGTTAATGGTAAATAAACGGAAGCCCTGTTACAGTAATTATGAAGCAGGCAATGAACTTGGGATTATTAGGTACCTGTGTAAGTGCTCTGATTGGTCGACACATTGTCTCATTGGCAACACGGATGAAACCCATAGCAACCTGTTCTGGTGACATTTCCTCCTTCTTGGTGTCTGATGGCTGACTAGTCAGAAAGCCGTTTACCTACAGGAAAAAGAGTAGATGAACTATTACAGTGTAATCAACTGATAGAAATGTGCTAAAAACAACCTGTCCAGGACACATCCCAAGACGGTAAAGCACCCTTTACATTGGTTTACTGATCTTGTTGTCCAAGCACAGTACAAATGTCTAAAAAAAAATATTATACTAGATATTTGCATATGATAATTTATTTATTACCTTGTGTGTAGATGATAAAAAATAAATAAATTACAAATTAAGTATTTTCAATGATTATGAAAATATTTTAGAACCTCTACAGGGAGGCAGAGCCTTAACCAATACCAATTAATATAGACTTGGTTGATATTTTCCATATTAAAAAACACTCATGACCTATCCTCTGTATCTTAATAATATCAGGGTTTCTGCCACAGGATAAAACAGGTGTGGCAACATACCCAAATTTTTGGCAGATTTTTTTTTTTTCAGTTAACCTTTTGACAAAATTAATTATTCTTATCATTGCTGTATGCTTTTCTTAACCCTAACCCTAAACTTAACCCATTTTCTTTCTGGGGGAGGCCCCCCCCCCCCCCCCATACCCCTTGTTGACTGTGGTTGCATTCAATTCCATAGCACCATACCCATAAATTGTTTTGTGGCAAACACTGCTAAATGTGTAACTGTACAAATGTATGAAATTATCATTTCTAGTAATACTGATAATAATCTCTGCGACTCGAGGCCTAAACCAGTGTACAGATTCTGACCTCTTTCGTCAGCTTGTGGAATGCAGCATCAGTTTTCTCTTTGTCCAACGGCTGATCTTCAGTGTCCCCGAAGATGTGTGGGAAATATTCTGGCAGTATTCGACCCAGACAAAGATTGGCATCGGTGACAGTCAGAGGTCCACCTGTAATATTGTAAACATCAGACCCTGTGCAGTGTTCTCTCTGGATGAATATTAAAGAGCAGTGGCTGTGCCACCCACCCCTTCCAAAACCCCCCAGAAAAGTAAAGAAAACACAGAAACAAAACAACAAACCAAAAACCACACCTTGGTTATTGTATATTGTTGTGTTAGTCAACTATACTGTGCATTGTGAAATTGCGGAGCAGGTAGAAATGAAGCTGGGTGCAGTAAAATATATAATAGTAGTATGCAGCAAAATAAAGAGAGGCACAGAAAAATAAAGGGGGACGGTAAAATGTGAAAGGAGGCAGCAAAATGCAAAAAGGGGGGGGGGCACAGCACCCCCCTAAAATGGACCCAACAGAACATTAGTTTTGAATCAAGACTCTAAAGCTTGGTACATGCAAGTAGTCACAGATTTCATTATTTCACAAAGATGTATGTAACATTTATTTTGACCCTGAGCTTATACACTGTAAAGTTTCATAACTCAAAGCGTTAATAAGTCTGCAGCATTCTGGCAGCAATGCTGCCACCACTCAATTGGTTACACTTTTCGATTAGCAGCAAGGGATATTTCATATGCACCATCCAAGTAAAGGACAGTATACACCATGGTCTTTTTTACACCAGTTGTGGATCTGCAATAAGAAATAGCCCAATGGGCACAACAGTAGGGATCAATCCTAGGCCGACCATGCATTAGGCAAGTGCTTTAAGAAATAGCCCAATGGGCACAACAGTAGGGATCAATCCTAGGCCGACCATGCATTAGGCAAGTGCTTTAAGAAATAGCCCAATGGGCACAACAGTAGGGATCAATCCTAGGCCGACCATGCATTAGGCAAGTGCTTTAAGAAATAGCCCAATGGGCACAACAGTAGGGATCAATCCTAGGCCGACCATGCATTAGGCAAGTGCTTTAAGAAATAGCCCAATGGGCACAACAGTAGGGATCAATCCTAGACCGACCATGCATTAGGCAAGTGCTTTAAGAAATAGCCCAATGGGCACAACAGTAGGGATCAATCCTAGGCCGACCATGCATTAGGCAAGTGCTTTAAGAAATAGCCCAATGGGCACAACAGTAGGGATCAATCCTAGGCCGACCATGCATTAGGCAAGTGCTTTAAGAAATAGCCCAATGGGCACAACAGTAGGGATCAATCCTAGGCCGACCATGCATTAGGCAAGTGCTTTAAGAAATAGCCCAATGGGCACAACAGTAGGGATCAATCCTAGGCCGACCATGCATTAGGCAAGTGCTTTACAAGTGGCCTATGACCCCCCAATCCCATTAGAACTAAAGTTTGAATCCTACCCTTTTTGTAGCACACTGGACCAGGGTGAGCGCCAGCTGATTCGGGCCCTACTACAAACATCCCGGATCGGAAAAACAGCATGGAGCCACCACCAGCAGCTACAGTGTTGATATCCAGCTGAAAATTATGTATACGTCCAAATCAAAATGATGCACTAACACATGGGAGAGACAGATGGATGGATGGATGGATGATTGATGGATGGATGGAGGGAGGGACAGATGGATGGATGAGTAGATAGATGGAAAAGGGCTCATTCACACTGAATGTGGTGTTCGTGTGGAGTGGCTATAAAAATTAAAATACGCTATCTCCAATGTTAGCATTCACACTGGATGGGTGTGATGCAGTAAAAGAAGCGATGCATTGAAATAATTGGTTGCAAATGTTTATATATATTAAGCCAATGTTATTTAATTATTTTAACAAACAGCCAAGTGCAACTATGATATTTCACCTTTAACAGGAACACATTAAAAAAATAAACATACATAGCAATAATAAAAACAACTCTACTTTTAATAATATGTTTAATATAAAAATGCAATGAATTGAGCTTATTAATTGTGGCCGAAATGCAGCAAATGTGAATGCTACATTTTTCCTAATGCAGCAAGGGATCTTTTATATGCACTTTCCCATAGACAGGAAAGCACATACCACAGCCTTTCTCCAGTTGTGGTGCGCTTGTTGGAACAGGAAAAAACCAATCAGTCGAATGGATTTACCAAGGTGGTTGGATCCTGAGATGCAAGGACCTCAAGCGAGCACTCAATTGACTGAGCCAAATCCCACCCTGGATGGATAAATGACTGGATGGGTGAATGGATGGATGAATGACTAGATGGATGAATGACTGGATGGCAGATGGAAGGATGAATGACTGGATGGGCAAATGAATGAATGGATGGATAAATGAATGAAAGACTAGATGGGTGAATGGATGGATGAATGACTAGATGGGATGAATGACCAGATGGATGGATGGAATGGATAGATGGATGGAGATTATTCTTATGTACCTCAATATTGTTGTGTGCTTCATCATTGCAAGAAAATCATAATTTGTTACAGTTAATACGATTGTCATTTAAAATACCTGTGGAGCCTGAATAGTAATACCCGCAGTAGTTGTTTCAAAGACATGTTCAAACTGACCAGCGTATCGGCTTACATCCGTAGAAGTGCCTGAAACGAAGAAATGGAATACTGGTCAAACAAAGTGAACTGTCAGTACCTGGGACCTCGTTCCACGAAACTATCTTAGCGCTAAGATTACCGTAAGTGCATAAGGGCCTTAGACTTTCTGCTGAAGATCTGATAATACATAGAGGATAATAGACGAGTTATTAGTTATTATCAAATTTATGTCCCGAGTTAATTAAATTTTCACTTGTTACAAACTTTAGTGAGTGACAAGTGAAAATTATTTCACGAGGGACATAAATTTGATAATAACTGGTACCGAGTTTGTTATTCTATTTATTACACCAGCTACAGGTATTTGTTTTTTTATTTTCGATATACATCAGTTGCACGTCCACGTATATAGAAACGACGTAAACCACTTTACACTGTTCTGGGTATTGCTTTAACTTCTGTATTTTAATCACGGTTTACAGATAATTCTTAAAACCCAAAGTTCTATTATTCTGTGAAAAAAAATCTATAATAAATTGCATTAAACTGCCATTTTATTACAAGTTTAACACTGAAACCAGAAAGATGTAAACTACGTGACGTCATTGTGTGTGCTTTGCCAAACCGTGATGACGTCATATTTAGTACCGACAAGAAGACTGGTTTGTTGGCATCAAATCGTCTAATAGTGGTGTACATTAAACCAATGCAGAATATTTCCCACTGAGAAAATATGAAAAATATTTCCCCCATTATACGTGACCGCTGGGGTAATAAATAACTTTATACAAGAGATTATCATGCTTATACCAGAGACCATGTAAAATATCAGTCTTCGCAAGCAACTCGCTTTATACTTTAGTGCATCTGAAATCCAACAGCCAATGTGTATATTTGAGCTTGGGTGTCGTTAAAACATTCATTCATTCATTTATTCATTCAGTCATGACATTGTTAGATAATGTCACATTTCCACCACTCTTGAATAGTATTAAAAAAAAAATTAAAAAATGGCAGACAGCAAAACATTACATACTTTTTGTCCTAGTATGTGAAGTCTGTGTGACTACATGTATAATAGTTTTTTTGACGATTTGTGTTTGGACAAAATATGGGGGAAATCTAAAGGTAATTAAAGGCAGAAGAATAATTTATTGTAGTTCAGACTTTAGGTAAAACGTAAAGGAACAGACGTCCGGTTAACGAATTTTTTTTACATTTAGTCCCCAGCTTTTCTTTAAAGTTTAACTATAACTCATGTAAAATCATCCAAGAGCCTGATCTCCCATGTCAAGTGTATATAAAAGGTGACTTAGTTTCATAGCCGTAGGCAGTAACAGCATAGTTTATGATAGTGTTTTCACTAATGTCATTTAGCATAGCGCAGCACCATGCCTCAAATGTTTACCACCATTTGGCCCTAATCAGCACACCATCAAAGCAATTTTACCCTGGGATTAAACAAGCCTTTTTTGGTAATTAATTTTAAAATTAATTATAAAACGCCAAGCAAATGCATACTGATTAGTTCCATAATTAATTAGAAAATAATAATCTACAACTGTCAATACTTTATATGGAACAGCAACCCATGAGTGCAAGTTTATTTTGATTTTCATGTATTTTTTTGGCATAAAAGCTGCCCTGAAAATGCCCTCAAAGTGTTTAGTCTACCATGTTGTGACAAATTTCTAGGGAAATTACTAAGTGTGCTGAGATGCCATTAACAAATATTCCTTTCCTCTAGCTACACATGTATAACTTGTATAAAACCGTCCATGAAACTAACCTCCAATTTCAAATCCAACAACTGGTGATTTTGTTTCTGTTTTACGACCATAGGTAGTAGGAGTATATACTACTATAGTACCAGCAGGTCCTGATCAAATAGCTTCAATTTCATCAACAAACATACATTTCCTCTTACTATAACTTGTAAACAAATATCCATGAGACTGACCTCCCATGTCAAATCCAATAACAGGTAACTTGGTCTCACGACCATAGGTAGTAAGAATATATCCCACTATAGTACCAGCAGTTCCTGATCAAATAGCTTCAATTTCATCAACAAACATATGTTTCCTCTAACTATATCTTGTAACACATTGTCCATGAGACTGACCTCCCATGTCAAATCCAATAACAGGTAACTTGGTCTCACGGCCATATGTAGTAAGAATATATCCCACTATAGTACCAGCAGTTCCTGATCAAATAGCTTCAATTTCATCAACAAACATATGTTTCCTCTAACTATATCTTGTAACACATTGTCCATGAGACTGACCTCCCATGTCAAATCCAATAACAGGTAACTTGGTCTCACGGCCATATGTAGTAAGAATATATCCCACTATAGTACCAGCAGTTCCTGATCAAATAGCTTCAATTTCATCAACAAACATATGTTTCCTCTAACTATATCTTGTAACACATTGTCCATGAGACTGACCTCCCATGTCAAATCCAATAACAGGTAACTTGGTCTCACGGCCATATGTAGTAAGAATATATCCCACTATAGTACCAGCAGTTCCTGATCAAATAGCTTCAATTTCATCAACAAACATATGTTTCCTCTAACTATATCTTGTAACACATTGTCCATGAGACTGACCTCCCATGTCAAATCCAATAACAGGTAACTTGGTCTCACGGCCATATGTAGTAAGAATATATCCCACTATAGTACCAGCAGTTCCTGATCAAATAGCTTCAATTTCATCAACAAACATATGTTTCCTCTAACTATATCTTGTAACACATTGTCCATGAGACTGACCTCCCATGTCAAATCCAATAACAGGTAACTTGGTCTCACGGCCATATGTAGTAAGAATATATCCCACTATAGTACCAGCAGTTCCTGATCAAATAGCTTCAATTTCATCAACAAACATATGTTTCCTCTAACTATATCTTGTAACACATTGTCCATGAGACTGACCTCCCATGTCAAATCCAATAACAAACTTGGTCTCACGGCCATATGTAGTAAGAATATATCCCACTTGTACCAGCAGTTCCTGATCTAATAGCTTCAATTTCATCAACAAACATGTTTCCTCTAACTATATCTTGTAACACATTGTCCATGAGACTGACCTCCCATGTCAAATATAACAGGTATTGGTCTCACGGCCATATGTAGTAAGAATACCACTATAGTACCAGCAGTTCCTGATCAAATAGCTTCAATTTCATCAACAAACATATGTTTCCTCTAACTATATCTTGTAACACATTGTCCATGAGACTGACCTCCCATGTCAAATCCAATAACAGGTAACTTGGTCTCACGGCCATATGTAGTAAGAATATATCCCACTATAGTACCAGCAGTTCCTGATCAAATAGCTTCAATTTCATCAACAAACATATGTTTCCTCTAACTATATCTTGTAACACATTGTCCATGAGACTGACCTCCCATGTCAAATCCAATAACAGGTAACTTGGTCTCACGGCCATATGTAGTAAGAATATATCCCACTATAGTACCAGCAGTTCCTGATCAAATAGCTTCAATTTCATCAACAAACATATGTTTCCTCTAACTATATCTTGTAACACATTGTCCATGAGACTGACCTCCCATGTCAAATCCAATAACAGGTAACTTGGTCTCACGGCCATATGTAGTAAGAATATATCCCACTATAGTACCAGCAGTTCCTGATCAAATAGCTTCAATTTCATCAACAAACATATGTTTCCTCTAACTATAACTTGTAACACATTGTCCATGAGACTGACCTCCCATGTCAAATCCAATAACAGGTAACTTGGTCTCACGGCCATATGTAGTAAGCGCATATCCCACTACTCCACCAGCAGGTCCTGATAAAATAGCTCGCGAACCATTGAATCTGAAGATATATAGATTAAATTAAATAACAGTAATGTTATCGTTTTAGTACAAAGCTCCAACTTTAAACAACACAACACAAAATGACAGAATAAATTTTTTTATAATACCAGGCAGGGTGCTTATAAAACTTTTAGAGTCTAAGACTTAGGACTCTAATAGAGTCTGTGACACTAATGTCATGACAACGCCATACAAATTGTATGCGTTTGATGTCATTAGAGACTGAGTCTGGACTCTTATAAAGGTTTTACAGGCACAGGCCCAGGTTTCTAATGGGGTTTTTTAAAATTGTCTGAACTGGCACAAACATCACATACTGAGGTAGAATGAGACATCAAGAAAGGTTGAAATGTCAATTTGTTTTAAAGAGATGAAACATTGACCTTAATATCAGAATTTGATTAAAATTTAATTAAGAGAGTAAGCCAATGAAACATTGTGTTAAATTTAATTAAGAGAGTAAGCCAATGAAACATTGTGTTAAATTTAATTAAGAGAGTAAGCCAATGAAACATTGTGTTAAATTTAATTAAGAGAGTAAGCCAATGAAACTTTGTGTTAAATTTAATTAAGAGAGTAAGCCAATGAAACATTGTGTTAAATTTAATTAAGAGAATAAGCCAATAAAACTTTGTGTTAAATTTAATTAAGAGAGTAAGCCAATGAAACATTGTGTTAAATTTAATTAAGAGAGTAAGCCAATAAAACTTTGTGTTAAATTTAATTAAGAGAGTAAGCCAATAAAACTTTGTGTTAAATTTAATTAAGAGAGTAAGCCAATGAAACATTGTGTTAAATTTAATTAAGATAGTAAGCCAATGAAACTTTGTGTTAAATTTAATTAAGAGAGTAAGCCAATGAAACTTTGTGTTAAATTTAATTAAGAGAGTAAGCCAATAAAACTTTGTGTTAAATTTAATTAAGAGAGTAAGCCAATGAAACATTGTGTTAAATTTAATTAAGAGAGTAAGCCAATGAAACTTTGTGTTAAATTTAATTAAGAGAGTAAGCCAATGAAACATTGTGTTAAATTTAATTAAGAGAGTAAGCCAATAAAACATTGTGTTAAATTTAATTAAGATAGTAAGCCAATGAAACTTTGTGTTAAATTTAATTAAGAGAGTAAGCCAATGAAACTTTGTGTTAAATTTAATTAAGAGAGTTAGCCAATAAAACATTGTGTTAAATTTAATTAAGATAGTAAGCCAATGAAACTTTGTGTTAAATTTAATTAAGAGAGTAAGCCAATAAAACATTGTGTTAAATTTAATTAAGAGAATAAGCCAATGAAACATTGTGTCAAATTTAATTAAGACAGTAAGCCAATGAAACATTGTGTTAAATTTAATTAAGAGTGTAAGCCAATGAAACACTGTGTAAGATTTAATCAAAAGAATAATCCAATGAAACAGTGTCATGGGTTTTATCCAGGTGTTTCTGTGGTACATAACTTAGGCCCCTTCCTGAAAGCAAGTGGCACTGAAAATTCTCAATGTAATGTGTAAATATTCTGGAAATAATGTGTTTTGATAACTTTAGATGCATTACATCATTCAATTGCCTAAAAATATCCCAATTATGATTAAATCATGCTATTTTTCCAAATCACATCAGCCATGGGATCGTGCTGAAAAATCCTGGATAAATATCATTGTGTTACAACCCATTAGCTGCAAAGACATCCTACCAAATTACTCTAACAAAATGGTAGTGAAATATTAACTAGCAAAGGTTAATTTTTCCATGTTTTAAAAATTATGTTATTGATGTTACCAAGCATTAGAAGTATACTACAAGTAGGTCTTACTTAGTAACTGGGGTAAGTCCACCATCAGACTGCATAAACAGCACTCGGGTATCCTGATAACAGAAAATTAATTTCTTATTACACAAAGAACATTTATTAACAAAGTCGTGTTTCTAGACTGAGTTAAAGATTCAGGCTACATATTTTCGAAGCTATCATAAAACTGTCATGGGCTATGACGTCACTATGACACACATCACAGCTCCTGGCGGTTTTACGACATTAGAAAATATGGGTCCATGATCAAATATATAAGGGAACTGATCACATGAAAAGGGTGGTGATAGGTGTAATTATTATTATGTTATGCCTGGTGGGTCTGGATCTTTTTCCTATGTGTACTTGGTTTGAACATTAAGTTTTAGTTTGTTGAATGTGGGTATATTAAAATTGCATCCTAACCCCCTCACTCTTTCATGTGATGAATTCAGGAATGGAACAGAACAAATGATGTAAAATAAATGAATGAGTGAATAAATGAATGGATGGATGGATGGATGGATAAATGGATGGATGGGTGGATGTATGGGTGGATAGGTGGGCTTTGGGTTGGATGGATGGTCAGGATGGATGGTCGTGATGGGACGAGATGGGATGGAATTGGATGCATGGTCAGGATGGATGGTCGATGGAACGAGATGGGATGGAATTGGATGCATGGTCAGGATGGATGGTCGATGGGACGAGATGGGATGGAATTGGATGCATGGTCAGGATGCATGGTTGGGATGGGACGAGATGGGATGGAATTGGATGGATGGTCAGGATGCATGGTCGGGATGGGACGAGATGGGATGGAATTGGATGGATGGTCAGGATGGATGGTCAGGATGGATGGTCGGGATGGGACGAGATGGTCAGGATGGATGGCCGGGATGGGACGAGATGGTCAGGATGGATGGTCGGGATGGGACGAGATGGGATGGAATTGGATGCATGGTCAGGATGGATGGTCGATGGGACGAGAAGGAATGGAATTGGATGCATGGTCAGGATGTATGGTTGGGATGGGACGAGATGGGATGGAATTGGATGGATGGTCAGGATGGATGGTCGGGATGGGACGAGATGGTCAGGATGGATGGTCGGGATGGGACGAGATGGTCAGGATGGATGGTCGGGATGGGACGAGATGGGATGGAATTGGATGGATGGTCAGGATGGATGGTCGGGATGGGACGAGATGGGATGGGACGAGATGGTCAGGATGGATGGTTGGGATGGGACGAGATGGGATGGAATTGGATGGATGGTCAGGATGGATGGTCAGGATGGATGGTCGGGATGGGACGAGATGGTCAGGATGGATGGTCGGGATGGGACGAGATGGTCAGGATGGGACGAGATGGTCGGGTTGGGAGGAGATGGTCAGGATGGATGGTCGGGATGGGACGGAATTGGATGATGGTCGGGACAGGACGAGATAGGACGGATGGATGGATGCTTAATGATACCCTAACTTTGTAGAACAGACTCCTGGAAAAAGCTTTTAAAATTTTTTTTAATCATCTGGGGAAAACTAATCATGTTTCTGAAGTGAAGACAATAATATAGTATTTACTGCATTCTTACTTTCAAATGATCTTTGAACCCTGTAGAAAATCCCTCAACATATTTCTGGATGCAGGGAGTAAGATAGGCATCAGCACAAGCTGAAAGTGGATGAGAACACATTTAGAAGACAGAATTAAATAATATGTAATGTTTTAATACTTAATAAATATAAATAGAGCATACCAAACAAGTTTCCGCATGAGACCAACTATATCACAACAAGTGTGTTTTCAATGGTACAGTCACAAGGGAACAAGTATACACATGTATAAACAATGTCACAAGGAAACAAGTATAGTATTTGATTTATTACACTGTGTGACACAGTCGATCACCTGATCGGAGGTCATGACTTCTCAAAAGATGTATTTTACATGTGAAGAGACGATAAATATCACATGGGTATCTCTTCCACCGCAATGTAATAAAATTAGAAACAGATCAATCTCTGACCATTAAAATTAATATACAGGACTGAACTAAATAAATAATATATGTTTTAATACTGAATAAAGTAACATAAAATTAGAAACAGATAAATATCTGATCTTTGAATTTAATACACAAGACTAAACTAAATAAATGTGAACACATTACATGTTTAATATTATAAATCTACAGAATATTAGGATGAAGCCCATAAAAAGTCCAATACAATACTGCAGTTTTCGAAACAGAAACTCAAACACTACATACATGTAAATTAGTGATTAAAAGCAAACATTATATTTTCAGCTTAGATATTTATATTAAAAAAACAAAACATGGCAGGACTTCTGATTTAAATAGTGTGTTACCTCTGCAATACAAGAAGACTCATTCTGGCATGGATAGACTTCAAATATAACAAACAGGGAAAACTGTCTCAGGCCCAGCACTTGTTAAGAATGTGGGCTAACAAAAACTACAATTTGATCATTTTTTAGTAAAAAAAAAAAAAAAAAAAAAAAAAAGTAAACAATGGTCTACACCCATCTCTGGATGTAGGTACAATAATATTTTGACCATGTATGTTTTTTGAAATGCTAAATGCTTGAGTGGCAAAAACCAATTTAAAAATTACCTGTGTAACCCCTGGGCACAATTCTAACCATTGGCATAACTTCAGAAGACAAAGAAACGTGCTTGAAGCCCAACTCTTTTGCCAAGGTACCCACTTGTCTCTCATGGTGGTCAAAGCTATAACATAAAACAACTATACCTGGCATTCTGTATTTGATAACAAAAAGTAATCAATTATTTACCTAAACAAAAATAGAAGAAAAAAAGAAAAGAAAAAAAAGAAGAGAATGAACTAAATATATAAGACAAACAGTATTCATATAAGATACATATTATTATAGATTTTTTGCTATAACAGTAGTAAAACACAATATGAATGATTTGTCATGAGAAGACAATAAATAAAACAATAAATCCCTTTAGAAATCTTTTCAAGAATACTCAACCGGATCTCTCAAGTGCATCCACCCCACCTCATGCACATGAACTGGTTCAAACATCCCAATAGCCAATTAAATAGCTATAATCTTCCATTGTGTGTAGGAGTGGATACACTTGGAGTAAGGTCAGGTTTATAATATATGAAGAGAAAAATGGCAATACTTACGTGTAAGAATGCATCAGAACTACAGCCAGACTTTTTATTCCTTTATTCAAAACTGATTTTAGATCTTCCCTCAGCTTCGTCAGATCTATGGGCTGCCACACTTCCAGCTAATTAGACAATACATTCAACTTTTAATTGACGGCTATAATGCAACGAGCTGGAGTTAAAAGATATAATTCAAAACAAATGTAGCTTACAGATTTTTCCTATTGATCATAAGTTATAATTAATTTGCATCCACACCCACATTCAGACACACATTCACCCCCCCCACCCCACCCCCCCCCCCACACCACACACAAACATATGTTCATACCTGTATGTTATATGAACTTACAAAAGATCTGATTAGGACTCTATGCTTATTGTCAAGTTTACCATGCTAAGACCGAACAATTTTTACTAATTTTACCTTTTTATACCTATTTAATATTCGTTTTCTTTATATACATCCTAGTAGAAACCAATCAATCAATTTACAATTAAAATTATTCATCAGAAACCCACTAATATACCCTTTAGAATAATTATATGATACTGGGGTCTACATTAACTTGTACTGGCACTGGACAGGTTCTATCCCATTCACCAGAAACATAATTAAAATTATTTTTATTCATCGAAAAATATAATAGATTTCATCCAAAACAATCCAAAATGATTAAATGTAAAAACGTGCTCTATGGTGTCATAATAATGTGTTTTGATAACTTTGATGCATTGCATCATTCAACTGCCCATCGGTGGGCCCATTGGGCTATTTCTCGCTCCAGCCAGTGCCCCACGACTGGTATATATCAAAGGCTGTGGTATGTACCACCCTGTCTGTGGGATAGTGCATATAAAAGATCCCTTGCTGCTAATCGAAAAGAGTAGCCCATGAAGTGGTGATAGCGGGTTTCCTCTCTCAAAATCTGCGTGGTCCGTAACCATATGTCTGACGCCATATAACCATAAATAAAATGAGTTGAGTGCGTCGATAAATAAAACATTTTTTTCTTTTTTTAATTCCCATTAATACAAACTCTACCTTCTCCATTGTGGTGCCAGTGACAACAGGACAGGATGTCTTTATTTGACATTTCTCCTGCTGCAAGACAACACGCTCTTCAACTTCTATCACATCATCATACAGCTGAGAAGGGCAGACAATTTCCTACAATTAAACAATACACGATTCGTACGGTCAAGAGCCAGTGCAGATGATAATTAAGGCATACATGTATATCAGATGAACTAAGATATTAAAGTGCAGAAAATAATGAGTTAATCACAGAAATCAAGCAGATGAAAACCTCCTTGAAAAGTAGGTTATAGTAACCTACATGTAGTAATGGTAAGCGACAACCTGCCAATTTGTACTTGCATTTAATGTTTGATGGGTTTATATGAATTAATAAGAAAGACATGCCCCGAATAAGAAAGGTTAACAGACGAATGGATGTACATATGGAAAATGACATACCATAATACAATGTAACGAACATCATCGCCGAGTAAAAAAACCTACTACAATCTGCCCATGTAATACAAAATGATATTCCATATACTGAAGGTCTTGCAGGCCTAGACCGGCCTCGGTGGCGTCGTGGCAGGCCATCGGTCTACAGGCTGGTAGGTACTGGGTTCGGATCCCAGTCGAGGCATGGGATTTTTAATCCAGATACCGACTCCAAACCCTGAGTGAGTGCTCCGCAAGGCTCAATGGGTAGGTGTAAACCACTTGCACCGACCAGTGATCCATAACTGGTTCAACAAAGGCCATGGTTTGTGCTATCCTGCCTGTGGGAAGCGCAAATAAAAGATCCTTTGCTGCCTGTCATAAAAAGAGTAGCCTATGTGGCGACAGCGGGTTTCCTCTAAAAACAGTGTCAGAATGACCATATGTTTGACGTCCAATAGCCGATGATAAGATAAAAAATCAATGTGCTCTAGCGGCGTCGTTAAATAAAACAAACTTTACTTTTTTTGCAGGCCTATTACATGTACTAATACAGATGTTGCATTTAACCTTCTGACTAATGCAGGTGAGATATCTTGCCTAATATCACGCAAGCCGACACACTGCATACTACCTACAGTATATGCACTTATTCATATTTCCTGCAGTTTTGCACATGGCACCGAGTGGAAATAATAATAGAACAAACAGATCGAGACTAATCATGAAAATCGCTGTTTTATTTTATTGTTTTGTGTGAGAAATAGCTGGGAAGAGTTGAAAAAGTGGTTTTAGCGACTATTTTCAATAAAACAACTATGATGGAATGTCACAGCCATTTTCAGAAATTGATAGCTGATTGTGACAGCTAACTTGATACTAAATGTTATTGTTTTACCAATAACATGGAATATGAATCGTAGTTTGTTTCCAAAAAGAATTCTGGTCAGAAAAATGGGAATAATGGCCGTAAATACTGGACATCTAGCCACAAATGTGCGTTTTTGTTTAAAAATATTTTGCCTAATTTTAATCAACATTAACTGATCTAAAATATCATAAAAATTAGAAAAACCCATGAAAACAATATTTACCGATTCACAAATGAATATTATTTTATGTATTTATAAAAACTGCATGTGAGAGTATGCGATTAAGTTATAAATTAGTACCCCGTCAAGGTGATTTTGTTAAAAATTAATCCAGTGGTCAGAAAGTTAATTTTATGACACTAACATATACATATATAGAGATTATTATATGAGCTTGTGTGTCGTACTGACTTTACGAAACGAGTGTCAGGATTTTTGTATTACTCGAGCGAGAGTAATACATAAATCCTGACACAAGTTTCGTAAAATCAGTACAATTCACACACGAGTGTAATAATTTTTTTATTATCCACATTATCCTAAATATTATTTATATGAATAACAAGCTAGGACCATGTCAAAACATTTGAAACATAATGCAAACGTTAACTAAAAAGAGGCGACGAAACGATGTCATTTTCCAAAATGATGTAATTTTTGATAAGTGTTTACATAGAGAAAGCCACATTAAGATATGACATCGCTTCACAAAATTATGTCATTCGTGGTGCACATGAAATCATTATGACACGCGTGGGTCATACTGATTATATTTCCCTGAATATCTTGAACTATGTGGATAACAAACAGGTGTACATGGTGGTTACCAAGTCAAAAATATTTGGCCTGGACTGATTGCCGATGTGCAGCAGGTCCTTAAATCCTTTTGTAATCACTAAAGCAATGGCTTCTCCCTTCCGTTCCAGCAGAGCATTTGTAGCAACTGTGGTCCCCATCCGAATCCAGTCAATCCGAGACGTGTCAAGGGGTTCACTCAGAGGACAAGGAATCCCAGTTTCCTGAAGAAGACCCAATTAAATAATTTTATGAATTTCATTAGATCAACATATAACAAGATTATTGCACCAGTTGCTATCGCTTCCAATTAAGGCGTATCACAGGCATAGGAACGTGTCAAAAGGTGGGGGGCACACACACATATATATATAAAAACATATGTATAAATATATTTTTAAAAACATCACTGCTCCCACTAAGTGGGGGGGCACATGTCCCACCCCATACCCCCACTTCCTACACCAGTGATATACATGCATGGTTGCAATGTGGAACAGTCACTTTCTGGAGCACACCAGTACTGATGCCAGAAACCTTTCCACCAGTTCGCTAAACAAAGCAATGTCTGAATGCACACACACATACATGTGCATAGAATAATATTTAATGCAAGATCTTGACATGTAACTGAGTGTTTTTGAGTTGGGTATAATCTACCATACATTTTGAGGCTGATCACCGGTCACACTCCCCTAAAGTATATTGCCAATCCAATACCAAACTTCTTCCCAATTACAACCCAACAGTCTCCCAAAGTTGCTCTATTGTGGTCACTTGGAACTCGTAACCCACCTTCATATCAAATTGCGAGGATTCTTTTGTCTTGTAATTTGGTGTCGATTACACAATACCTAGTGGCTAAAGGTTTTGTTTACAAATTTAGTTAAGTGTATATTAAAATAAAACTCACATCACGTGACAAACAAGTCTGACCTGGATATGCAAATTAGGTGTATCCCGTTTCAGGATTGAAAATTAGCAGTTGCCCAGTCGCCCGTGGCAACCTTTACTGGCTAAGGGCAACTAAGAATTTTACAAAGATAGTCCATTGGGAGACAATCGAATGTGATGCTAGCGAACTACAGATCTGGCAGCTGATGACATAGAACATGAAATAAGAACAGATCAATCTAAAGTCTTGTTACCAAGATTTTATTTTTTCATAGATTTATTTTGCTTTCAATATTTATTTTATTTTAGCCTACTGCTGTAGCATTTAAAATATCCAAATAAACACACATACATGTACACACATATAACATTTTACTGAGGCAGAAAATATTCATTTGGAGACTATTGTCCATTTGTGTCAAAAGGGAACCGATGAATTGGCAGGTAATTTCATAATCAATAAAGATAACATTCATATACAAACATATTAATTTATTAAGTTTCAAACCCATAACATCTCAAACTAAAACTTTTGAGGAAAAAATATGTCCAAATTAAAAAGAAATTCTTTACAAATTACCATCAAACTGCATAGTTTCCGATACCATTTTAAAGGAAGGGACAATTAAGGCATTTGGCCTGGTATGCATATTGTACAATATATAATGCATGTTATGGCTTAATACATATAGTACAGAAAGAAATCCGACAGCACCCACATTCAGCTACGCTTCGTGACACTCCGTCGCAAGAATTACAAAGCTCGGTGACCTATTTCGTGACATAGTTCACCCACTGGGCGATTCCTACCAGTAGACGGAATGGCTGAGTGGGCGATCATGTGACGCAATGTCACGATATAGGTCGGCAAATCTAGAATTCTGCTGTCCGGAGTTTGCCGAAGCTTAGCTGAATGTGGGTGCTGTCGGATTTCTTTCTGTAGTGTGTGTATTAGTGATTAATATGTGGATTTTTTTTTAATCAATTAACTCGAAAATGATCGATGTAAAAGTATTTAATGTCAAACATAGGACTGTTGTGATATTAGAGCGGAAATCTTTGCCAACTTTTTGGTTGTCGGGAATTGCCAAAAAAATACATACCTTGGTCTCTGACTGTAATGAGAGTGTATTTATGTCCAAATGTAGTGACCGCAGCCGCCGCTAGGGGCGCAGCTGCGCCCATATTCCGAAATGCTACGAATTTGGTTCACAACTGGTGGTGATGTTTGAGGCCAGAATACGCTTGTTTTGATGACGATTTTGCATGTTTCTTTAGTTGTTTTGACAAATACACATCTTCCAATTGATGTATATCCCGTTTCCGAACTTAAACGACTACAAAAAGACTTTTTTTGAGGCAAGTGAAACTTTGAATACTTTTTATTCTGACCCAAAAAGGGCGATTTCACTGAGATATTGATAAATATCTATAGTAATATAATAAAACAGCATAAAAATAATTTTTTTGTAATTTTAAAACCCAAACAAGTTAGTTTAATTTGACATCAAAAATATTTCAAGGGAGATAACTCTGACCTGCTGACACGCAAAAGTGAAAATACAGAACTTCACAGCAGGGACACATTTTCATAAAATTAAACGTATTTGATGCTTTGTCATTATTTATCCACCCATTATTAACTTTTTGGGTAGAATATATATCATACTGAAGCGTTATTTTTAGAAGACAATGCATATTGAATTCAAAATAACTTAAAATAATGTTTTGCTTATCATGATGACTCAGCAGTTTCTGATAGCTGATGTTGATTTTCATGTAAATCATTTGAATGAGTTTAGCATATGACTGGTTCAGTTTTATACAAAAGAATAGTATTAATGCAATGGAAATAAATTATTAAGTATAATACAGAGAATTTGTACTTTTTAAGTCTGTTATATTTGTAAATACATTTTTTTAAAGAAAATGTTTCAGGTACCATAACTTCTCACATCGTGACACAAACTTAAATTTTTTGGTAACCAAGTAACATTAAATTCTAAATATAATTATACTTTTTCATCACTTCCTCAATGAATATTACTGTTAAAAATGGTAAAGAATTAATTATTTGTAAAAGATACTAAACTGTAAAGTAGATGAGATTAGTATATTTAATACAGTGAACATTTGTATAGCATTGCGATCCACTCTGCAAGTTTCAAATATAGCTATACAATGCTAAAACATTAAATAGTATACATAGTTGCTAATCAATTCTTAAATTGATAGCACTGTCACTAATCAAAATTTTAAAAACAAAATGTTCTCTGTAATAATTATTTAAAAAAAATTATAATTAATATTACAGTTGAGAATACTTCCACATCAGCTAAGGACTAACAGATGATCCCACGACACGTTCTGATCTAAGAAGTACACTTAATATTAGATTATGACAGTGTATGTTACTCTCACAGTTACCGTATCTAAGATATGCACCTCTACATTTATGTGCAAAATAGCTGTACACATTCCAATAAAATCCTCAATTGAAGTCTCAGTCTATTTATAAATAAGAAAAAAGATAATGTCTCACGATTTAATTCTATTAATGCTGTCTAATCATATATTTTTTTAATGAAGAACTCTGCTGAACATTAAGTTTCTTCTTAAAATTGGCATATGTGAGGTGGCACTATTGGTAGCCTTTTGAACAGGTGAAAATAACTACATACAGAAAAAACATTTGAAGGTGTGTTTCATCTGATGTAATAAATATTTCTATTTACAAATACTATGTCAAACTAATTACAATATTTGAAACAAAAAGATAAATAGTCATGGTCATAATGGGTATTTTTCTTTATTCCAGGAAATTTGTAGTCTCTGTGCGTCTATGGAGAAACCTGAAATGGAAACGGAGTGGGAGAGTACACTATGGTTATGAGACAACTTTCAGTAGATTCAATTATACTTCAAGCTTGATGCTGTTATGTTTTCTGTTTCCAACTGTGACAGAACCTGGAACAGAAATGAAGTGTGTGACAATAATTCATCTACAAATTTAGACTAATACTCTTTCATGGATGCTAAATTTGGTAGTTCTGGCCATAAAATTTTATCATAATTCAAAGTGGTATATAGTTATATTTATAATAATTCATTGTTTGAATTTGTCTTTATATAGCACTTTATTTAACCAAAATAATCATAGCTGCATTTAGTAAATTATTTAGCACACGTGTGACTGCTGTGTCATGCCTTCAGTGTTTCAGCTGCTAAAATATGTTTTGGGGATATTTTTCCTGGATAGAAATTTACCTTTTTGATATTTTATGAGTGTTTGGACATTCCTTTCAAAGGTGAAATATGGCTACTTACATTGCTTTGTTTCTAATAATGACATTGAAGGTGTAAAGTATGTAAATAGTTACGTAAGAAATTGATTAAACATATTGGCCAAGCACTGGCATTCATCGTGTGATAGGTTTTTACTGGTTTGAGTTAAAAGACCAGTACAGATGATAAGTTCTATTGCATCTTTTATTGAAATCTTCAAGTATTCAATATTATTATGAGTCTAGGTAAATATACATCTTCTATTTTTTATTTTTTTTTGAAACAAGAAGCTTATTTTTCATGTAACGTGTATCCACTTTCCATCTGCGATCTAAATCTTTACGTTTTCCTTTTTATTATTGGTCTGGATGTACATTATTGTATAAGCGCGAATAAATGTGAACTGAAAATGTTATTCTGATGTAACATTTGCATAAATTATTGTCATTAAATTATGTATTCCAAGATGTCTGTGTGTTTTTGTCATTTTGGAGCAGTTTCGAACCAACCCCAGGAATACATATGTTATCAGAAATAATAGTAACCCTTTATATTTTCACTTGAAATTTTCAGAGATGCAACATTAATAACTGCTTGTAACATCTATAAGCTTACAACGGAAATTTCTCTGTTATTTTTTTATTTACAAAAGTGGACGTAAACGACAATTAAAATCGTCATGTCGGCCATGTTTGGTCACAGAAGTACAAGGCTACTACGAGCTTATTTTGCTTCATTTGGATAATATAGTGATGTTTTTTCAATAAAAGCAACAGTTTTAATGAAACTATGACCATAAAGAAAAAAAATGTTTTAATTTTTTTTTTGGTCTGCGGTACCTACCAAATGTCCGTCTAGCTCTCTTACAGTCAGAGTACTCCGGCTAGCTTGTCATGTCAAAAAAACATCACATTTTAAAAACATTTACTAATTTATAAAATGTGTTTGTCTTGCTACTGTTAGTCTGACCAGACAATACATTCAGCTAGAAATCCACTTTATATGCCGCCCCCACCCAAAAAAAAATCATGGCGATGCTATTGCCATATATATTTTGCGCGGTGCTGACGCTACGCTGCGCACCGTCTACGCTATAGTTTGTCACCGGTGGTCGCCCTTGATTCGGTCTAAAAATAATTTATCCAGGCCAACACCTTTTCGATTATTCTTCGAATGCCTTCTCGTGGTGCATCTGAATAATTTCCAGGATCTTCTGATAGCAGCTTCATCACTTGAACGTTGCCATTTGGACATCTTGCCCAAATGTCAGTGAAAGTTCCGCCTCGATCGATTGCAAACTGAAACTTTGATGAAGCAGACATCATAGCCATTGGTTAGTTGGATTTTCCACACTTCTAATCCAGAGCACCACAGAGAACTCTATGGGCAGATAACTCTAAAATAAGGGGAAAACATGGCCGGTTTAGAATTGTTGTCTGACCAAGGTTTTCGTGTGGATGGCCGTAGACCACACGAGTTAAGAAAAATACAGTGCAGACTCAGTGTTTTTAAACAAGCCGATGGATCAGCATACATCGAGCAAGGAAATACAAAAGTATTGGCAGCTGTGTATGGCCCGCACGAGGTAATGATAAACAAAAACCCGCATGCTCAATTAAATTCACAATTAATCAAAATTGGAAAAATATCCGCGCGGTCCCCCCCCTCCCCTAACCCTAACCTTAACCCCAACCCCAACCCTAAACCCTAACTAAAACCCTAAACCCTAACTAAAAATAATAATGGAGGGGACCGGGCAGATATTATACCAGTTTTAGTTTTGTTTAAAATTAATGACACCACTTGAAGTTTGAACACATTATGATTATTTAATTATTAATCAATCGCTAGCCTATTGGATGTCAAACATTTGGCACTGTAATTGTGATAGGTAGATTTTCAGGGAAAACCCTTTTTTTAAGTGCTGATGGGTCAAACACATCCAGGGTCGACTATAAGCCTTTGCTCGAACTAAATTATCGGTCCCATCTATGTTAATAGCTATATTACCCTCAAACTGGTGATCCATCAAATATAAGATGGTAAACCACGAAACAGAATCAACAATTGCTGCGCTTGCGCAGTTGGTTAAGACAACCTTCCGATTAATTATTTAGGTGGAATGAATTATAGATGAATCGGGGAATCACAACAATAGCCATGCAAATCCTTTCATTACCACACTTGTCATGTTGGTTGTTATGCGGCTATCGGTAATGATCTTTCAAGGACAGCTCATGTTACGTTAACTGTGAGATGAACCGTGATACCAAACAATTAGTGCACAAACGGGCCTTAGCATAAAGTGTTACTTAAAACACGACCTTATTTCTGGAAAGTGGACATTGCTGGGGGTTTTGTTGTTGGAATATTCAAATTGTTTGGTAATAAATTCATTTAAATACAGATTATGAATTTGTCATTTATTGATTTTATTTCAGTGCAATTACATGTATTACATAATTTGTATCTAATTCAACTTTCTAACTAATGTTACAGAAATGTCTGATGTTGACCGAATGGTTCGGTCAAACTACCCGATGGGTCGAACACTTTCTCGAGCACTGATAGGGTTCGAGCCAACGGGATACATTTTTATAAACAAACATTCTTATTTGTTTTTCTTACATCCAGATCCGTGGAGGTCGAGGGCGAGCTTTGATTGACAAGGTGCTTGTCAACTGTCAGTACAGCATGGCCACCTTCAGTACCGGAGAGAGGAAGAACCGTCCCCGTGGAGACAGGAAGTCACAGGAGATGACGATGCACCTTCAGCAGACATTTGATGCAGCCATTTTGACGAACCTTTACCCCAGATCACAGATAGATATCTTTGTGGAGGTGATGTATAAAAACATACCTGTTACCTGTAGCTCTTTTACACACATGTACTTTCAGACGACTCGGATACATAAAGATATCTTTGTCGAGATGGTCTATTAAACATTGTTAAAACATTTCCCTTTAGACATTCACATGTATCTTTATCTTTGTGGAGGTGATATATAAAAACATACCTATAGCTCTCTTACGTGTAGTTTCAGACATTCAGATACATAAAGATATCTTTGTCAAGATGGGCTATTAAGCATTGTTAAAACATTTCCCTTTAGACATTCACATGTAGATAGTTTTGTGGAGGTGATCATTGTCCTTGGTAGTATTTAACTATTGCCCTTTATCCACATAGTCTTTTACAAATTTGAAATTGTTTACTACTCAAGAGCTGATAGACATTATATTAATCATTAATCTGTTCTGGCTGATCTAACATACAATTTTAATCGTCATTAATTCCCAGATTGGAAGCTAATGACTTGGGCTGGGTTGTTTCTTCATTTGTTTTTTATAAGTCACAAACATTGAACTCAAAAAGAAAGATATACTTGGGTTTTAGACATTACAAACATGGGTGATGATGAGATGATTGGTGAAGCCGCAGTATTTTTTTTTTCGAGATATGGGTCTAATTGAAAGGGCCGTGATCCATGCTTGTCACTTGCATGGCTCCATTCTTGTTATTACCAAATTTCTGTGGGGGTAAAAAATTTCCAATTAAAATGGCTCTCAAATGCAAGCCCTGAAAATATTCTTGGGATTCATTAAATGAAAAAGCTGTTTTCTTTCTTGGTTCTCCTTCACTTTATTATCAGTTTATCTCTATTATACAGGTGTTGCAATCTGATGGAGGCAATTACTGTGCCAGTGTGAATGCAGCAACCCTGGCTCTCATTGACGCTGGGATTCCACTCAAGGATTACGTGTGTGCGTGTTCCGCCGGCTTCGTGAACGATTCTCCCATCATGGACATCAGCTACATAGAAGAGTCGGTGGGAGGGCCCGAACTGATTGTGGCAACTATGCCGCACTCAGAGCAGATCGTCTTTCTGGAAATGAACTCGCGGTTACACGAAGACAATTTGGACAAAGTGTTGTCGCAGGCCATGAAGGGCTGTAAAGATATCTATCAGGTTCTGGACAGGGCAGTGCGCAGTCATGTTAGCAACACAGCAACATCACTGGGTTGGGATACATAAAGATTGGGTTGGGGTTTGTGTTTTGCTTCTTCTGTTGTTTTTTCTGTATCATGCATCATTGTATTTTTGTATAACAATTAAATGAATGAAGTAGATTTATTTTTTGTTCTTTTTATATGAATTAGTCATTTTCAAGTAATTGAGTGTGGTTGAGCATTGCTTGCTAACAAACGTTTGAGAAAGTTACTAGCCCTCACAGATGCTTTGATTAGTGCCCTGTGTATTATGGTAATTATAAATGTGAATATTTGCACTATAGTGTTGTCGGAAATAGAATAAAAATTATTTTCGTCGATTATGTCTTACATATTAAACAGACATGTAAATATTTTGTAAATATCTATTTAATGATAATCTACCTAATTTAGCATTTACTTTTTTTGGCTCTCATTGATGTACAAGGTGGTGTTTACTCTTGAAATTAAATGAAATATGTGAGTAAACAGGTGATTTGTGCACTTTATTGGAACAGACCATAACAAAGTTTGATCAACATATGTCAATTTCATTGCTGTTACAATATGTGAGGGACCATTTCTGGTGATGGTTTACCCCTATTCCTCTCCAAAACAAAATATTTGTAGACATTTATAAGTAACTTTTGAGCAAAACTGTCAAGAACTATTTTGAGTTTGTGATCTATTTTCCAGTATTAAAGGTGCTATCTCAAAGTTGCATAATGACAGCTATTGCAAATCATGTTTTTATTAAATTTTGCTTTAACATTTAAAGACTCCACCTTATATGCCCATAAATGATTATAGGAAATGATTTTATTTACTAGTAGAAAATACATTTTATTGAAGAATCTTTATCACACACATATGCTCAGATATAACTTCTGATATAGCACCTTTACTGATATAGCACCTTTAAGTGGTTGCAAGATTGTGTAAATTTCTACTGTATTTATATTGAATTTATATTCCCTAAATATGCTGGTCAAAATTAATAATTTATGCTGCAATTCAAAACAATCAGTTATGGTGCAGTTTTAAATTAAAATTTTGTTTATGGGTAAATGAAATTGACACATATCTATCAAAATGTGTTATAGTCTGTTCCAATAAAGGTCACAAATATCCTGTTTACTGACATCTTTATTTCAATTTCAAGAGTAAACACCACCTTGTACATCAATGAGAGCCCAAACAAGTAAATGCTAAATTAAGTAGAGTATCATTAAATAGGTATTTACAAAATATTTACTTGTCAGTTTAATATGAAAGAAATAGTTGACGAAAATAATTTTTATTCTATTTCCGACACTACTTTTAGCTCGGACCAAAAGTTCACTAGCCGAAACCCGAGGATTACTTGATTTGTCAAACCCTTTCAATGCTTTAACCATTTGACTATAATTAACGTAGTGCAAGTTTTATGACCTAATGTTAGCACTAAAGCAATTAATTTGTGGCTGGGTCGAAGTTCGAGGTGCACAGAACTTTTGATAGAGAAGTTAACACCACAAATCCTGTGATTGGTTATAAATGTGAGTGTGTCGGTTGTAACAAAAATTAGTTTCATCTGGGCTTAAAATGTATGCAATTTTATTTTATGTAGTACCACCGTGTCGAGTAGCCTTGTGCTTGGAACATGTATGGGGTATCTGTAAAAAAAAAAGTACTCAAATTTTGTGCGAAACTAGGCGTGTTGTAGAAACATCTGGTTATACCGAAAATGAGCCATGAAAGGTACCATTTTCTGCAGTTAATACTTTGAGGTAGGGGTTGTAGTACTGATATTTATGGGTCATAGTTTGGTTGATATATTGCATATAGTGTTTTTAAACACAAACGTTAACATGGTCGCCTATGGGATTTGAATTGGTATAGTCCAACCTAATACAACTTGGTACAATACTTTCCTTCTAGTCCCATGAACATGAGTCCAAAACATTTACTACTTTTTTGTTGTCCTATCACTGGCGTAGGAAGCGGTGGGATATTTTGCTTTATATTTGCTTTATAAATTATAATAGTGTAAAAATGTGTAAATATAAAAGTGTGCACCTCCCCCCCCCTTTTTGGCACCTTCCTACGCCACTGCATATGTATATAAACCAAAACATTTACTTGTCTCCCATATAATGTGTCGCCCCCCACTCCCACCTTCATCCGACTTGACATATAGTTCCTAAAGGCCTGATGTATATAAAGTTATATTATCTTGTTCAACAAAAAACACATTTAACAGTTTTAATATAGAGAACTACACCACTAACCTCTTTGGCTTATAATTATAGTATCCCAAAGTAGGTGTATAACACACATTTTACTCTTGTTAATCGATCATTGACTGGTTAGTGTAAACTGATGATTCACCACAAAATATCTGACTCCTAAAACTAATATGATCCATGTATTTGTACCGGCCTTGGTGATGTAGTGGTGAAGCCATCAGACCTGAGGCTGGGAGGTACCGGGTTTGATATGATTCATGTATTTGTACCTGCCTTGGTGATGTAGTGGTGAAGCCATCAGACTTGAAGCTGGGAGGTACCGGGTTTGATATGATTCATGTATTTGTACCTGCCTTGGTGATGTAGTGGTGAAGCCATCAGACCTGAGGCTGGGAGGTACCGGGTTTGATATGATTCATGTATTTGTACCTGCCTTGGTGATGTAGTGGTGAAGCCATCAGATTTGAGGCTGGGAGGTACCTGCCTTGGTGATGTAGTGGTGAAGCCATCAGACCTGAGGCAGGGAGGTACCGGGTTTGATATGATTCATGTATTTGTACCTGCCTTGGTGATGTAGTGGTGAAGCCATCAGACTTGAGGCTGGGAGGTACCAGGTTTGATATGATTCATGTATTTGTACCTGCCTTGGTGATGTAGTGGTGAAGCCATCAGACTTGAGGCTGGGAGGTACCGGGTTTGATATGATTCATGTATTTGTACCTGCCTTGGTGATGTAGTGGTGAAGCCATCAGACTTGAGGCTGGGAGGTACCGGGTTTGATATGATTCATGTATTTGTACCTGCCTTGGTGATGTAGTGGTGAAGCCATCAGACTTGAGGCAGGGAGGTACCAGGTTTGATATGATTCATGTATTTGTACCTGCCTTGGTGATGTAGTGGTGAAGCCATCAGACTTGAGGCTGGGAGGTACCGGGTTTGATATGATTCATGTATTTGTACCTGCCTTGGTGATGTAGTGGTGAAGCCATCAGACCTGAGGCTGGGAGGTACCGGGTTTGATATGATTCATGTATTTGTACCTGCCTTGGTGATGTAGTGGTGAAGCCATCAGATTTGAGGCTGGGAGGTACCTGCCTTGGTGATGTAGTGGTGAAGCCATCAGACCTGAGGCAGGGAGGTACCGGGTTTGATATGATTCATGTATTTGTACCTGCCTTGGTGATGTAGTGGTGAAGCCATCAGACCTGAGGCAGGGAGGTACCAGGTTTGATATGATTCATGTATTTGTACCTGCCTTGGTGATGTAGTGGTGAAGCCATCAGATTTGAGGCTGGGAGGTACCTGCCTTGGTGATGTAGTGGTGAAGCCATCAGACCTGAGGCAGGGAGGTACCGGGTTTGATATGATTCATGTATTTGTACCTGCCTTGGTGATGTAGTGGTGAAGCCATCAGACCTGAGGCAGGGAGGTACCGGGTTTGATATGATTCATGTATTTGTACCTGCCTTGGTGATGTAGTGGTGAAGCCATCAGACTTGAGGCTGGGAGGTACCGGGTTTGATATGATTCATGTATTTGTACCTGCCTTGGTGATGTAGTGGTGAAGCCATCAGATTTGAGGCTGGGAGGTACCTGCCTTGGTGATGTAGTGGTGAAGCCATCAGACTTGAGGCTGGGAGGTACCAGGTTTGATATGATTCATGTATTTGTACCTGCCTTGGTGATGTAGTGGTGAAGCCATCAGACGTGAGGCTGGGAGGTACCGGGTTTGATATGATTCATGTATTTGTACCTGCCTTGGTGATGTAGTGGTGAAGCCATCAGACTTGAGGCTGGGAGGTACCGGGTTTGATATGATTCATGTATTTGTACCTGCCTTGGTGATGTAGTGGTGAAGCCATCAGATTTGAGGCTGGGAGGTACCGGGTTTGATATCATTCATGTATTTGTACCTGCCTTGGTGATGTAGTGGTGAAGCCATCAGACTTGAGGCTGGGAGGTACCTGCCTTGGTGATGTAGTGGTGAAGCCATCAGACTTGAGGCTGGGAGGTACCGGGTTTGATATGATTCATGTATTTGTACCTGCCTTGGTGATGTAGTGGTGAAGCCATCAGACTTGAGGCTGGGAGGTACCTGCCTTGGTGATGTAGTGGTGAAGCCATCAGACTTGAGGCTGGGAGGTACCAGGTTTGATATGATTCATGTATTTGTACCTGCCTTGGTGATGTAGTGGTGAAGCCATCAGACTTGAGGCAGGGAGGTACCGGGTTTGATATGATTCATGTATTTGTACCTGCCTTGGTGATGTAGTGGTGAAGCCATCAGACTTGAGGCAGGGAGGTACCGGGTTTGATATGATTCATGTATTTGTACCTGCCTTGGTGATGTAGTGGTGAAGCCATCAGACTTGAGGCAGGGAGGTACCGGGTTTGATATGATTCATGTATTTGTACCTGCCTTGGTGATGTAGTGGTGAAGCCATCAGACTTGAGGCAGGGAGGTACCGGGTTTGATATGATTCATGTATTTGTACCTGCCTTGGTGATGTAGTGGTGAAGCCATCAGACTTGAGGCAGGGAGGTACCGGGTTTGATATGATTCATGTATTTGTACCTGCCTTGGTGATGTAGTGGTGAAGCCATCAGACTTGAGGCTGGGAGGTACCGGGTTTGATATGATTCATGTATTTGTACCTGCCTTGGTGATGTAGTGGTGAAGCCATCAGACTTGAGGCTGGGAGGTACCGGGTTTGATATGATTCATGTATTTGTACCTGCCTTGGTGATGTAGTGGTGAAGCCATCAGACCTGAGGCAGGGAGGTACCGGGTTTGATATGATTCATGTATTTGTACCTGCCTTGGTGATGTAGTGGTGAAGCCATCAGACTTGAGGCTGGGAGGTACCGGGTTTGATATGATTCATGTATTTGTACCTGCCTTGGTGATGTAGTGGTGAAGCCATCATATTTGAGGCTGGGAGGTACCTGCCTTGGTGATGTAGTGGTGAAGCCATCAGACTTGAGGCTGGGAGGTACCGGGTTTGATATGATTCATGTATTTGTAGCTGCCTTGGTGATGTAGTGGTGAAGCCATCAGACCTGAGGCAGGGAGGTACCGGGTTTGATATGATTCATGTATTTGTACCTGCCTTGGTGATGTAGTGGTGAAGCCATCAGACTTGAGGCTGGGAGGTACCTGCCTTGGTGATGTAGTGGTGAAGCCATCAGACTTGAGGCTGGGAGGTACCGGGTTTGATATGATTCATGTATTTGTACCTGCCTTGGTGATGTAGTGGTGAAGCCATCAGACTTGAGGCTGGGAGGTACCTGCCTTGGTGATGTAGTGGTGAAGCCATCAGACTTGAGGCTGGGAGGTACCTGCCTTGGTGATGTAGTGGTTAAGCCATCAGACTTGGGACTGGGAGGTACCAGGTTTGATATGATTCATGTATTTGTACCGGCCTTGGTGATGTAGTGGTGAAGCCATCAGGCTTGAGGTTGTGAGGTACCGGGTTTGATATGATTCATGTATTTGTACCGGCCTTGGTGATGTAGTGGTGAAGCCATCAGGCTTGAGGCTGGGAGGTACCGGGTTTGATATGATTCATGTATTTGTACCGGCCTTGGTGATGTAGTGGTTAAGCCATCAGACTTGGGACTGGGAGGTACCGGGTTTGCAGTCTGGTACTGGCTTTGACCCAGAGCAAGTTTAACAGTTCCATGGATAGATGTAAGGCCACTATATCGACTTCTCTCTCACTAAGCATTAACCCACTGTCCTAGACAGACCATCCAGATTGCTGGAGTGTGTGCCCAGGTCAGCGTGTTGGAACCTTAATTGAATACAAGGACGAAAATAAATATAAACAAATCTGTTGTTGTTTGGTGTTTTCATTTTCTTGCAAATTAAAGGAATTTGTTTGTTTTATGTTATGATTTATCCCACAAACTTTTCTATAGTCCGTCCCATCCTGTAAATAATTTCAGTTTTGTTTGACATAAGAAAAGTAAAAGCGTTGTGTTATGCAACCGGCCTCGGTGGTGTCGTGGTTATGCCACTGCCCATAAGGTTGGTAGGTACAGGGTTTGCAGCCCGGTACAGGTTCCCACCCAGAGCAAGTTTTAACGACTCGGTGGGTAGGTGTAAGACCACTACACCCTCTTGTCTCTCACTACCAACAACTGGACAGACAGCCCAGATAGCTGAGGTGTGTGCCCAGGACAGCGTGCTTGAACGTTACTTGGATATAAGCACGAAAATAAATTGAAATGAAAAATGTGTTTTGCAATTTAGAAAACAATTGACTCATAAAAAAATAACTTGTAGTAAATTTCATAGCATCTTAAAAAAGGCGTTCCTTGTGAGACGGGCTATATTTTAAACTTGTATGTCCACACTGGCTTTCAAACCTTTTAAAGGCATATTGTCACCAGCCACTTACCTATTAAATGGTCTAACAAAGTATTACCTAAAAATATATATATTTGACCCTTCCCAAAATGTACTTTATTCAACCATCTATGTAACCACCATACTCCACTTATTAATGGTATTGTGTAAAGGTAACTGAATTATGGCAACGGTCCATAATTCAAAAAGATGGTTGATTTGAATTTCTCTCCTTCATGGTTCAGTTAAGATGATGTGATAGCTAAATTTGGTTTCCAAACATTAATGTAATTTTTATTTACTATCCATTTTCAGAGAAATAAGGTCCTTGAATCTGTGACAGTATGCCTTTAATTCCAGATTGATAAATAACGCTAATCGACTTTGATTTTTCACACTACCAGTTAATACCATTATTCGAAGCTGTCAATCCGAGACTGACAAATAACACTAATAGAAGAAGAAGTTTATTATAACAACATCACTAGAGCACATTGATTAATTAATCATCGACTATTGAATGTCAAACATTTGGTAATTCTGACTCGTAGTCAACAGAGGAAACCCGCTACATTTTTCTTAATGCAGCAAGGGATCTTTTATATGTACTTTCCCATAGACAGGAAAGGACATACTACGGCCTTTGACCAGTTGTTGTGCACTGGTTGGAACGAGAAAAAAAAACAATCAGTTGAACGGATCCACTGAGTTGGTTCGATCCTGCGACGCAAGCATTCTACAGACAGAGATCCCGCCTCCCCCCCCCCCCCAACACTAACATAGTAAAAATGATCACCGTCCTGTTTCGAGTCTTCCCCACCCACCCACTCCCCGCACAAAGCCTGCAGAACCATGCAAACACCTACCCAAACATATTTACACCAATTCCATTATTTAAACTGGAGGAACAATTACAGTTGACATTGCATGGGCGGATCCAAGGGAGGGGGGGACCAGGGGGACGCGTCCCCCCCCCCAAAAATTGTTCAAGTGCCCTCAAAATGTCCAAGTGCTCTTTTTGTTTGTAGAATTTTTTTTTTTTAAGTAAACAATAATTATATTGTAGATAAATGAAATCAAGATTTTCGTGTACATGCGCAAGCTTGCAGATATGTGTCTGTGTTATTGAGTCTCAATGGGGCCCCATTGAGGTTCTAACGCGAGTGACGCCAATTTACTTCATTATTGCTAGTATATTATGACGCAGAACTGTAGGAATTCATATTAATTGTAAATATCAAAACTTGTAGTAAGGTGCCCTTTTGACGAGTCAATGTGCCCTTCTTTTTTGGTCCCCCCCTAAAAATATTTCCTGGATCCGCCCATGTGACATGTTTCCATACAATCGATGAAGCCTATGGATTTTTATAATCGATTATCACATTATGATCGATTATGGGAATATCATTACATTTAAAATCATTCTCTGACATTTTACACTGTCTTTCTATCATTCTAATAATGATGCGGGTAAAAGCAGGAACTAGCATAGCTTCCATCCCTTTCCTACCGGCTCTAATAGCTGAGTATGCTATATACTTTACCAGAGTGACACGGTGCATCGAAGATCGTATAGTATGTACCACCATCGGTATACCCCCTCCCACTTCCATCACACCTTTACCCTCGCCGACTGTCATCTCATAAACATATGTAAAAAAAAAGTGTGTCCCCACACCCATAAAACTGGTGAATAGTACTTGGTCTACCTATGGCAAAGCAACTATAAAGCCGTATCCTAACCGGATGCGAGCGATTATTTTAGAAATCATTGATTTTAATTTCAGTATCCTAACCGGACGCGTGCGACGCGACAGATAAATATGTCGCGTCGCACGCGTCCGGTTAGGATACTGCAATTAAAATTAATGATTTCTAAAATAATCGCTCGCGGCCGGTTAGGATACGGCTTATGGCGCGTTATAACTGAAAGGCAGCGTCCCGCATGATGTCCCCAAAAGTTAGAGATGGGCCCGCCTTGATAGCCATTACAAAACTACCAAAATATCTATTGGCACTGACGGATCATGTAACCCTCCCCCTTCCCGCCCGTTTGAAGTAGCCTACCTTTTTAAAATCATTACCCACAAGATACAACACTAAATTGCCTCGAAAACGTATCTCTGGGGATCTTTATTTCAAAATTTCCTGGGGAGCATGCTCAGGAGCGGATTTTGGGGGAAGGGACCACCCCCTCCCCCCAAAAAAACAACAACAACAAAAACTGCGACAATGATAGGGCCTATATATATATATATATATATATATATATATATATATATATATTACTTTGAGGAATCACTTCGGGAACGTTTATGGTATTCAGCCACATGTCACACCCCCCCCCCCCCAATGAATTTTCTGGATCCGCCACTGATGCTCCCGAACTCTCAAAGTCAAATTGCCTTTTTAACATTTTGTGACCCCTCTTTACAAAACCCTGGATCCTCCCCTGAATAGGCCACACTCTGACCGACTGCCGAACCCACTAAGATAGTAATGTATGTATTTCCACCAATGCATATTATCCTGTCAAACCTATTATACAGAATATATAATTAGCAATGTCCTCTAAAAAAAAAAAGGTGGTTGCTTAACAGGTTATGCTTAAGATATATCCTTTTAAGTTGAAGTTGACATATATAGGCAGCAGGCCCATTCATGTGAAGGCCTCAAATTGCTTCATCGTCAGAATATAAATATACAGTATATTTTTTTTCAGAATTGATGAAGGAAATGCTTTACTTAACGACGCACTCAACACATTTTATTTACGGTTATATGGCGTCAGACATATGGTTAAGGACCACACATATATTGAGAGAGGAAACCCGCTGTCGCCACTTCATGGGCTACTCTTTCGATTAGCAGCAAGGGTTCTTTTATATGCACCACGGCCTTTGATATACCAGTTGTGGTGCACTGGCTGGAACGAGAAATACCCCAATGTGCCCACCGACGGGGATCGATCCCAAACCGACCGCGCATCAAGCGAGCGCTTTGCCACTGGGCTACGTCTCGCCCCCAAAATTAATGATCTTTTAAAATAAACTCAGATATGAACTGTGAATCATATATGATTCCCATAATGAACTTATAACTATAGTTTATGGCAAAACCATTTGTAATCAAGTTATACGATCGCAATACGTTCTTATAATGCACATACTCGGACTTAAAAAACCCTTTTGGAAAACCCTTTGACATGCGTGGTATGACGCTCTTGAAATTTGATAGCACACTCTACACTCTCGTGCAAACCGTGTAACACACTACGTAGAATCCGGGTTAGTGAAATATATATGATATTCGTCATGGACGATTGTGACGGACCTGTTTTCGGTTAACCGAAATAATCTCCATCGACTCTTCTGTTGTACAACTGATGATGTTGGTCATTGGTCAACACGAATGGAAATATTGTAACAGATCTAAAGAGGGCGGTGTTGAGCATTTTGTTCCAGTTCGCCAGTCAGGATTTTGTCATTTACAAACTAGAACAGAAGTTTCGGTGATAACTGATTGTGTGCCATGGTGAAGATGGACATTGTATTGTGCTTGTGTTCACTTGCGTTTATTCAGGTATAACAATCAATACATATTATGTCGTCAAATATTAATCAGTCCGTTCATAATATGAATATCAGTGCATCTTGAGAATTAAGGGGCCTAAGCAGCTCCAGGGATCAAGACCTCTATAAAGGTTGTTTATGTTCCGAGGGGCAGGGGCACGTGGACGTCTTGTTTGGACGTTTTGCCAAATCGATAACATTGTCAGGCGCGTCTACAGGTTGACAGTTGATGGTGTAATTTATTGGGAGGCATGTCAGCACCCACCCCCCACCCCCACCCCCCCCCCCCCCCCCACCCCCGCTATAGACTTAGCTCGCCACAGTCCAGACTCCCTCTCTGTTAAAGTTCCTGCACCAGCGCCGATTTAGTTGTGAGCCCCATCCCACATACACGCCAAGAAAATAAAATGAAAACACGATAATAAATAATAGAGCAAGTGCATGTACACAATGTCCAAAGGATGCAGGGTCGTGCCACCCTACCATTACTGTAGATAGCTACGATAATGTGATTATGTAATGTTTGTTTTAAATATAAACAGGTGATGATGCCCTGGACGTCTGCACAGGTCCTTTCAGTAGACAACATGAGCAAACGTAAGTTGCCAAAACATTGATTTCTTTAGATACTTTAAATATAGATACTTAGCGAAGCATAATAAAAAAATAAAACACTTAAAAAAAAAACCCCAAAATTATTTTAAAATACACATACACCACACACACACACACACACACACACACATATATATATATTCTTTCCTTTTCTTTCATACATTTGATTAAATATGTTTATTCACGATAATGTTAAAGTTCGATCATCAACAATAATTAAGTTTGGAACTTGAACATGTGAAATAATTTATATAGTTTGACATACATACACGTATGATACAAACAGCTGGGGTGGGACATAGCCCAGTGGTAAAGCGCTCGCTTGATGCACGGTCGGTCGGGATATCGATCCATGTCGGTGGGCTCACTGGGCTATTTCTTATTCCAGTCAGTACTATCCTGTCTATGGGATGGTACATATAAAATATCCCTTGCTACTAATGGAAAAATGTAGCGAGTTTCCTCTCTAAGACTATATGTCAATATTACAAATGTTTTACATCAAATAGCTGATACTTAATAAATCAATTTGCTCTGGTGGTGTCGTTAAACAAAAGCAACAAACAAAGTACACGTTTTTCATGTATTTTCAGCATCAATCCAATGTGGTACTGATGAAAACAGCCCGGTGAATATCACATATCCCGGTACTGGGGAAAAAATACACCTCATGTATCCCGTCGACCACTACTTTCAGTGCTCCTCGCTAGAGTTATCGAATTTTGATCACGTCATCTACAACGTAAAACACAGAGATTGTGGCATGGTGGTGAGCGGACTTAAATTATTTTTTTCTTTCACACACACACACACACACACACATACACACACACACACACACACACACACACACACTATCGGTTTCGTCTTTGTTCGTCTGTCACACACATATGTTTTTGGACTTTTTTCACAATACCTCAAGCAAAACTTTTGTGTATAGCTTTATCATGCACAGATGAAGTGTGATGTTCATGGCTATTTACCCATTTGTCATCGAGTTGTGACCCTTGAACTTAAGAGATAAGAACATGTGTTTAAATATAGAGTAGGACAAAGACACATTTTTGTTCTCAAATTGTTTGTGTCCTCCACCTTTTACCTTGAGAGAGAGGGGGAGAGAGAGAGAGAGAGAGAGAGAGAGAGAGAGAGAGAGAGAGAGAGAGAGAGAGAGAGAGAGAGAGAGAGAGAGAGAGAGAGAGAGAGAGAGGGAGGAGAGAGGGAGAGAGGGCGGGGCGGGGAGGGGCGGGGAGGGGCGGGCAAGGCAAAAAGAGAGGCAGACAGAGAGATTGAGAGATAAAGAGTAACAGAAAAAGAAAAAAGTGTTTTGGTTTTGTTTTGATGAAGTGTCTTATTTGTTTTGTATTTGTTTTACAGCACCCTCCCCTCCCCCCCCCCCCCCCCCTCCCAGGTACTAGCCTGCATTATCAAGTTAAAGTGACAAACCCTAGTTACACTACGGCATATTATTCACTATTAGATCGTTTTTTGATGATTGAAATTAGCCATAAGGCTACTTAGATTTTATCATTTACATTATCCATTTCTGGGGGTGGAACGTAGCCCAGTGGTACAGCACTCGTTCGATGCACGGTCGGTGTGGGATCGATCCCCGTCGGTGGGCCCATTGGGCTATTTCTCATTCCGGCCAGTGCTCCACAACTGGTGTAACAAAGACTGTATAAAAGATCCGTTGCTGCTATTCGAAAAGAGTAGCCCATGAAGTGGCGACAGCGGGTTTCCTCTCACAATATCTGTGTGGTCCTTAACCATATGTCCGACGCCATGTAACCGTAAATAAAATGTGCTGAGTGCGACGTTAAATAAAATATTTTTCTTTCCTTTAATATTCTTTTTGCAGTTCGACAAACAGAGAGGAACATGGAGCGTGGACATTCTGCTGCAGAAACAGCTGATTATTACTGGACTCGAGCCCATATTCAGACTGACGTGTGCTTACAAACCGTTAGCATCCGGGTCTCAAGAAACAAACGTGACCTTCACCTACAACAAGACCGCGGAGCACCAGGACCCGACTGATGAGAACAAAGTCATGTATGCATTACACACAACCTTAATTTCAGTGTATGCGTGTGGGTGGGTGTGGGTGTGTGCGTGTGTGTGTGTGTATGATAGATCTCTTGTTACTATTTTATACAGGCATTTAAGACTATGTCAAAATTACCAAATGTTTGACATCGAATAGTCGATGAGTAATAAAATTGCACTGATGGAAAGAAATAAGGGATCACACCAACATTAAGAGAAAAAAGTGAGTAGATCGGAAACCCTAATCCGTAGTGTCAGGAACATAACCCGTGTTGCTGACAATTCATTCCCATCTGGGGGGGCGGGACGTAGCTAAGTGGTAAAGCGCTCGCTCGATTCGCGGTCGGTCTGGGATCGATCCCCGTCGATAGGCCCATTAGGCTATTTCTCGTGCACCACGACTGGCATATCAGAGGCCGTGGTATGTGCTACCCTGTCTGTGGGATGGTGCATATAAAAGATCCCTTGCTGCTAATGGAAAAGTGTAGCCCATGAAGTAGCGACAGTGGATTTCCTCTCTCAATATCTGTGTGGTCCTTAACCATATGTCTGACGCCATATAACAGTAAATAAAATGTGTTGAGTACGTTGTTAAATAAAACATTTCTTTGTTTCTTTCTTTCTCATCTGTGTATTTTATACAGGCATTTAAAAAATAATCAAAATGCAACATTACCAATTTAATACATATTATTATTTGATTTCTAACTCCTTTTCTTAGAAACTAAATGTCCTAAATCAATGCAACATTGTATCATACATTAATTCGTTGGTATTATCTTTATGTTGTGTTCAAAATGCCTTTTTAAAAGTTAATAAAATATTGTTAATTTTTTATTATTATTTTGATAGAATAGATCTGTATTTTCAGAATTGACCCTGTGGGTGTTAAGTTATTGGTGAAGGAAACTCTGCTTGGTATTCTGAAGAGCTCACATGTGATGAAGTTACAAGTCCTGGATGTGAACTATAAACCTACATCCAATATTTATACAGGGAAATCACTGATTCTCTCTCTCGACTTCCACAGTGTGATAGGTCAGTTTTAAACACTCTTTATGTTATTGAAATAGTTGCCGTGTTGTTGTAATGAAAGGGTGGCATCTGTTTAGAATGGGCGGGACGTAGCCCAGTGGTAAAGTGCTAGCTCGATGCGCGGTCGGTCCCCTTTGGGCTATTTCTCGTTCCGTTCAGTGCACCACGACTGGTATATCAAAGGCCGTGGTATGTGCAATCCAGTCTGTGGGATGGTCCATATAAAAGAAACCGTGCTGCTAATCGAAAAGAGGAGCCCATGAAGAGGCGACAGTGGGTTTCCTCTCCCAATATCTGCGTGGTCCTTAACCATATGTTCGACGACATATAACCCGTACATAAAATGTGTTGACTGCGTCCTTAAATAAAACATTTCCTCCCATTTCCTTCCTGTTTAGAATATATGTACACGTACAATGAGTACATAGGCTTACGGGCTCCCATTTTTGTAGGGGGTGGGGTGGGGGTGGGGTGGGGGTGATGACAGGCCGGTTTTTGCCCGAATTAAAAGAAAATGCCCGAATCTGGATAACAACATTTATTCATATTAGCATTACTGCCAAACAGCTATATTGGGTTGTAATCACTATGCATGTTTACATTGTTTACAACTAATTTCGAGGGTAGAATGATGGAAATACATGGTAAAAGCGTCTCGAGTTGGCACATTTTGCCCGAATATCTGTATAATTTTTGCCCGAATTCTAGGCTTTGCTCCAGCTCCTGCACCCCCCTCCACCACCACCACCACCACCCTCGTCTCGTACACTTATAAAGGAGTACTTGATGCCTCCTACCCTCAACTGAAATATACGAAGAAAAAAGTGTTCTTAATATCAAAATGGGGAATACCGTATATATTAATGTACCCAGTATAAACGTACGAGACAGGGAGCGGAGGGGGGGGGGGGCAACTATCCCCCCTAGTGTTGGATAAAAACCTCAAATACGGGCAAAAATTATAAAGACATTCGGGCAACATGTACTAACCTGATACTTTTTTTTACCATGTATTTCCATCATTCTACCCTCGAAATTAGTTGTAATCCATGTAAAAATGTGCAGTTATTCGTTCGCAACCTAATATAGCTGTTTGGTAGTAATACTAATATGAATTATAAATATTGTTATCCAGATTCGGGCATTTTCGTTTAATTCTGGCAAAAGCCAGCCCCCCCCCCCCCCCCCCCCCCCTAATTTGTTTTTATCCCAGTTTTACTATCTCTTAATATTTTAAGCTAATGCGGCCTTGATGCAATTATTGTGTTAAGAATGCGAAGTTAAGATAATTTAAATAAGTGCAAGTTATATAGAGAATACTGGTTACATAATAGCCGTCAGATAGCATTTATTTTACGTCTCTTGTTTGTTTTTTCAAAACGTATCTAACAAACCATTTTTTTTTAATTAAATGTCTTTTCCAACTAAACTACGCTTGTGTACGTGCAGTTGTTAACTTGTAGAACACAGATGGCAATCGCTTTCGGTAATGTTAATTTCACTGAACGGTGGTTTAGCTTCCGAGTCATCACTATGGAGAAGCCAGCCAGATGATTTTTAAGTCAATCACCAAAATATGTGATGACGCAAATCTCACAATGCCTTCTCCAACAAAAATATTGTCAAATTGATGGGTATTACCTTTTTTTATAATATTTGTTTTCTTACAGCGTCTTTGTACAACCCGCCGGTAGTAACGAATTGTTTCGTCAGTGACAACACCAACCGACCGAAAGTGTCGTTTCAAGACCAGTTTCTGACGAATGGGTAACGTTGTATTCTAAATACGTCGAGGGTTTATTTGGTGACTGATTCAGTGAGATACCCGAGCAATGTTCAAGAGGCTAGCTCTGTCTGTCTCCGTCTGTCTCTGTCTGTCTGTCTGTGTCTGTCTCTCTCTCTCTCTCTCTCTCTCTCTCTCTCTCTCTCTCTCTCTCTCTCTCTCTCTCACTTTATTTCTCGTTCCAGCCCTTGCTGCTAATCGAAAAGAATAGTCCATGAAGTGGCGACCGCGGGTTTCCTCCCTCTGTGTGGTCCTTAAAAATATGTCTGACGCCATATAACTGTAAATAAAATGTTTCCTCCCTTCCTTCTTTCTCTGTCTCTGTCTCTGTCTGTCTGTCTGTCTGTCTGTCTGTCTGTCTGTCTCTCTCTCTCTCTCTCTCTCTCTCTCTCTCTCTCTCTCTCTCTCTCTCTCTCTCTCTCTCTCTCTCTCTGTCTGGCTTGCTCTCTTTCTTACTCTATCTCCCTTTCTTTCTTTTACTTTATTTCTCGTTCCAGCCAGTGCACCACGACTGGCATATCAAAGGCCGTGGTATGTGAAATCCTGTCTGTGGGATGGTGCATATAAAAGATCCCTTGCTGCTAATCGAAAAGAGTAGCCAATGAAGTGGCGACAGCGGGTTTCCTTTCTCAATATCTGTGTAGTTCTTAACCATATGTCTAACGTCATATAACCGTAAATATTATTTAAGCATGTATAACAGAAAATCCAATTACCTTTGGTGCATATATGACGCCGCACTCCGCATTGGTTTCACTACGCTGGCTTATCCAGGTCAAAAACAAAGCCATGATTTTGAAAGTGGAACACTTTTGACGGGCTCGTACCGAGCTCGGTTTTCATTGGCTTATCACAAGTATAGAATTCCCCAACAAGAGATCACGTGAGATTTCGCAATTTTTGAACAAATTTAATTGTCTTGATTGAGGGGTCGTCTCATATCTCCAAAACACATTTATATCCATAGAGGTATGGTACAACTCCTTTCCAGGGGTCGGTGAGTGGGGGATTTGCCTTGAAATTTTGACAGTGATGAACTGTTGGCATACGCCTTACATGTAAGGGGGTGTTACTAATTACGTAACGCTATAGGGGTAGAGGAAGAGGGTACTGTGTTCGATTTAGGTAACATTTTTCAAGACTATATGTTATTTTTATTCATTACTTAGACCTAAAAAGGTGTTTTTTGGAAATGCGCCGTCAGTCTAGGATCGATCCCCATCGGCGGGTATACAAAAAGACCATGGTATGTGATATTCTGTCTGTGGGATGGTACATATAAACAATCCCTTACTAAAAAAAAATGTAGCGGGTTTCCAAGGCGCGTGTGCAGGGATTTCAGTGGGGTTGGGGTTATAGACTTTACGCCTAACTCTGCACCCGGATCTTGGGTTAGTGACTTTTAATTACGGTCAGTGATTTTATTTTATTTTTAATTATTTTTGTTTTATTTTTTATTTTTTTAGGTGTATCACGCGCTCCGGCCAGCAGGGATTTGTTGGAGATGACGTCATTAAAAACTCTTCGTATAGGAGTTACACACAGGAGCTGGTCGTGCCCTCTGCCTGGACAAAAAAGGACAAAGTGTTTTTCGTGTGTTACGTGGTCGTATGTCAGAAAGAGCTCAGCTGTGGAAATGTAGGTTTACCTATCATCGATAAGGCATCGTCAGTAAATTAAGTCTTAATTAAAGTGACAATATCACTTCTTCTTTTTTTACAAAAAAAGTTAAAGCTGTTTTTCGCGATGTTAATATATTGTCATTTACTAGTGCAAAATACAAAGACACAGATTCAATAACCTCGACACAGATTCAATAACCTCGTGTGTTATCAGCTGTTTAATTGTCAGTGATCTTCACATTACATACAGGCATGTCGTCATGTCTTTTAAATTGTGGGGCGGGACTAGGCCAGTGGTAAAGCGATTGCTCGATGCGCGGTCGGTCTGGGATCGATCCTCGTCGGTGGGCCCATTGGGCTATTTCTCGTTCCAGCCAGTGAACTACGACTGGTACATCAAAGGCCGTGGTATGGGCATATAAAAGATCCCTGCTGCTAATCGAAAAGAGTAGCCCATGGAGTGGCGACAGTGGGTTTCCTCTCTCAATATCTGTGCTGTCCTTAACCATATGTTTGACGCCATATAACCGTAAATAAAATGTTGAGTACGTCGTTAAATAAAAAAAAATCCTTTTTAAATTGTATACTTTGTATCACGTGTGACATAGCGAGTATAGCCCAACGGTATCAAAGAATGATTCATTTTATTAGTCCCCTACCGTTGTAGAAGGGCACTGTAGGTTTCATCTCTGTCCTATTGGTCTCAGTGGCGGATCCAGAAAATCCGGGGGGGGGGGGTGGGGGGGGGGGGGGCAAAGATACGAGGCGGAATGCCAATGGAACTTTGGGGCAGGTTTGGAGGGGATCGTAAAAAAAATTAAATTAATATATAATAAAATTATAACTGTCGCAAAATTTAGGCGGGGCGGGTACCTGCCTCCCCCCCCCCCCCCTTAGATCCACCACTGGGTCTGTCCGTCCACCTGTCCCACGTATAGTTCTCCGGATGGTTGTTTTCCTACAATGCCTTGAGATACTGAGCTGGAATTTTGTACATAGTTTTATGATGTACTGTTACATATCATGTTGGGCATTCATGGCGATTTGGGCGGGACGTAGCCCAGTGGTAAAGCGTTTGCTTGATGCGCGGTCGGTCTGGGATTGATCCCCCATCGGTGGGCCCATTGGGCTATTTCTCGCTCCAGCCAGTGCACCACGGCTGGTATATCAAAGTTCGTGGTATGTATTATCCTGCCTGTAGGATGGTGCATATAAAAGATCCCTTGCTGCTAATCGTAAATAAAATGTGTTGAGTGCGTCGTTAAATAAAATAGTTCCTTCCTGTCAAACAATAAATTTCTATTTTGTACTTAATACCATTAGTTGTAATCCTTGTGAAAATGCATACTGATTCGTTAGCAACACTACATGTATATATAGCTGTTTGGTAGTAATGCAAATGTACATAAACATCGTTATTGACATTCGGACATTTTCGTTTTTAAAAAAAATCAGGCTGCTCCCCCTGCTCTCCTCTCGCCGGTTATCTCAGAAATGAGCAGCTTGACCCGTAATTGTTTTCTGATTCACTTTAAGGGTGAGGGGTGGTAGTATTTATATCCGTGGTGTTTATGTCGATTGATACGCTGCAGGTGGGAATTTTAGCCACATATGTTACTATTGTCGTCTATGGGATTTGATTTGGTAGTATACACCCTATAGCAGTACTCTCAGAATGCTTGCTTATAGTTACGTTCATGCTTATATCCACTTATGATTCAATCACGCTGTCCTTGGCACACATTTCAACTATGTTTGTCAGGACAGTGGATTAATTGTCAGTAGTTAGTGAGAAAGAAGTCGCTGTAGCGGTCATACACCCACCCACTGAATCGTGAAACTCAAAGTGTGGGTGGGAGCTGGTACCGGGATGCGAACACCAGTACCTGACAACTTCTAAGTCCAATGACTTAACCAATGCCTCACCGAGGCCTGTATCGAAGAATAGCATTAAGAACATTCGACAGTAAGAAAATCAATATTCCTTGTCTATCCTAAATGGTTAACTAATAAAATAATATATATATATATATATATATATATATATATATATATATATATATATATATATATATATATATATACTCTGGTTTATGCACTGAAGAGTACAGGTTCGCACAAACATCGCGACCTGTACGAAACAGTATTGTATGTAAATAAACCATGGAAGTCAAAGTGTAATATATCCAAGTTATTATATATATATATATAAATCATTAATAATTTACTATTAAACCTCAAAACAACTCTTGCATGTTACAGATGTGCCCCATTGATATGTCACAGTTTGAGCAACAACCCGACAAGATGATCAGAGCGGAGATAAAGAGTCCAATGCTGCTCACTGCAATGGATGACGAGTTTCAAACTCAACTTGTTGGTAAATATATCTTTTACACCTTTGTCTCACTGGCAAAAGATATTTGTCACCCAATCCTAAGTGATCCTAGGTGTCCACTGTGGGTGGCTGGTGTTGTCATTTGTCTAAGGATGGCTCACGATGGATATAGACATATTTTAGCATTTCCTGTTCCAGACAGTGCTCCAGGGATGCTATTCCTTTGGTAAAGTGTAATTACAAAAATGTAGCAGCAACAACAACAAAAACTCTCTGACTAAAACCCGACAAAACCCCCCCTGACTAAAAAAACACACCCCCCCCCCAACACCCCCCCCCCCCCCCTCCAACAAAACAACCAAGAAAACCCCCAAAACAAAACACCAATAACAAACAAACAAACAACAAACAGCCCTAAAACAATGAGAGGTCAGACAGGTGTTTTGGGCGTGTTTTTGTTAATGTTAAAGTAATTCACTTTGTTTTTGTATTTTATTTAAACATAACTGCTTATTACCCCCCCCCCCCCCCCCCCCCCCACACACACGCAGATTTCTTTCCCAAGTAATGATATATTAAACAGCCACAAAGTAACCTTGATTTTGTTTTATACTTTATTTGGACATAAAAACGTTTCAACCACTGCCCAGCCCCCCCCCCCCCCCCCCCCCCACCATGATACATTTGCCAAGCAATGATGTTTTAAACAGTCACAGAGTAACCGTGTTTTTGTTTTGTATTTTATTTTGACATAACAGCCTTTAAACACATACCCCACCCCGATTCCTTTCCCAAGTAATGATGTCTTAAACAGCCGCAAAGTAACCTTGTGTTTGTTTTATATTTTAGCAGGATCCTGGCTGACTATCAACTGGCCCTATCTGGTTATAGTTGGAGTTCTAATCCTAGTGCTGCTTATTTTTGCCTGCATCATAGCTCTGGTTTTGAGGGAATCTGCTCACTGCAAGAGGTGCCACACGTATCACAATCTTCAGACCTACCAAAACTGCAAGTCTCATAGAAGAAGCCGAAGTCGAACCGTGTCCAATTCGACGCCGGGAGCAGTTAGCCGGCCCGATTCCCGGCAGTCTGCCTTCAGTCGCGGAGATTCGGGCATAGGAGAGACTTTAGGATTACACACCAGGAGAGAGAACATTCGGACAACTCCGGTAGGCAGTCCAGAGTGCAGGCCGAATCCCGGTGGACCCTTCCCCGAGACCATGATGCATTCTGTCCAAAACTCTGGTGGAACGAAACCGACCGGTCCGTTCGCCCAGCGTATCCCCGTCTATGCACGGATTCCCATAGCCGTTCCGCCGAGGAGGAGCATATCCCAGGAACTGGTTGGCAATAAGAATAATATGCAGAACAAGCAGTTGACCAGCCATCCACCGAGTACCGGTCGAGTGAATTCCGAAATTACACCAGCACCGTTATTAAGTACCAGAAGAGTCTCGCTGGAAAGCAGGAACGCTTCAACAGGGTTGGGTTTTCGACCACCAGGCATTAACGTTCCTGCAGCAACACCTCTGTCGCTAGATGGCGTTTCCAGCAGGCCCGTCGGAACCGAGTCGGACCGTTTGCCCGCGAATCTGGTAACGCAACTGGAGCAGGTAGTGTCGGACATCTCCGGCCGATATTACATCAAGTCTTCGAGGGCCACCATAACTGATGCTGACACTCCAGATCCTGGACCGTAATGCCAATATGACGATAGCGTTTGTTTTGTTGTTACTTTTTTCCAGAACCATTATGAAATCCAGAAATGGACGCCAAAGCAATCACAGATTTAATCGCAGTCATTTTGTGTGTATGCCTTTTCCACCGATTGGTGTAAGGGTAACATTATAGCGGTTGTTTTCAGAACCATTATGAAAGTCAAAAATGGACGCAAAAGCAATCACAGATTTAATCGGCCATTTTATGTGTGTGCGTTTTCCACTGATTAGTTTGTGGAACATAGCTTTAGGGCGCGATCACATTAACAGAGTTTTGTTGTTGTTGTTGTTGTTTTTCTTTGCATCCACTGCGCCCGCGTTCGCACACGTCCGTTGTCAATCAAATTCGATTTCATTGCAGAAGGGGGTAAATGTGCGGAAGCGGTGGCGAACAGGTCTGTTTGCACTTACTAATTTTAATACAATCGAATTTTACACTACCTATTTGTAATAATGGTGTTGGTGCATGAAAATCAAAAATAAACAAAATGATCGCGGCCTTAGGGCAACGTCTCGTGCTACGAGTGCCTCGTACAAGAATAACCACGATAATAACCGACTGTAAATCGTAATGTTAATCGGCTATTCTCGTGGCTATATATTCTCGTACGAGAAACTCGTATCGTGTGGCACCGCCTTTAGGCTCGGCCACCTTCTGTGAATTTTGTCGAAATAACCATGCGTTAAAACACCAAATACCGTAGATTAAAATATGCTGAGGTGTCGTTAAACAAATATTCCTTTCCTTGCCCCTTTTTATCCATCACCCGTTCTGTTCGTCACAATGTGCTATTTAAACCCGAACGTCAGATTCGATAAACTTATTATGTGTATTGTAATGATTGCTGCTTATAACGGAATTGTACAAGGTTGACCACATACTATTTACCTGCAGAGTCACACAGTTGACATTAAGTTGATTACCACTGCAATTAAAGCGATGTTGGAATAAATGTATAGGGCCAGCATGTATGACTTCAAATGACAATTAAATTAAAAATACATACCTGCAGAGTCACATAGTCGACATTAAGTTGATTACCACTGCATTTAAAGCGATGTTGGAATGAATGTATTGGAATGAATGTATAGGGCCAGCATGTATGACTTGAACACCCAATAGCCGATGTATTTTTCGTGCTGGGGTGACGTTAAAACATTCATTCAGTCAGTCAGTAGGACTTCAAATGACATCTAAATTGAAAATACAAGATGTTGGTTGCCAATTTTGGAATGAACTAAGAGCATCTCTTGTAATAAACCTACCCATATTAGTTTATTAACATGTTATGGTACTAATTAGTACGTTGGGTTGTGGATTGTTTTACGGACTACGTTTTCAAACTATTGGCTTTCTAACGTTGTACGTTATTGTAAAATAATAGGGCCTACATAATTTACGAAGCCCGTTTTTTGTGTGTTAAACTCGGGTGTTTAAGCATTGTAAATGTATGTAATTACACGCGTGTAACAGTGTAACAAAACAAAAAACAAACAAACCCACCCACCCAAAACATCCAGGCTTTGTAAATTGACCCGGTTATGTTTGGTATTACCCAGTTTTGTCTGATTTGTTTGTGTTAATAAATGAATTAGACGGCATTTTATTTGTTTGGTTTTTTTTTGCTTTGTTTCTTTTGCTTTGTTTCTTCGCAGTCTTTGGGGCAGGACCTATAGTCCGTCCCATCCTCGTATAGAAATGTTTTTTGTAAATAATTTCGGTTTGGTTTCTTCTTACATCAAACCAAACCGAAAGTATTTACCAACCCCCCCCCCCCCCCCCCCCAAAAAAAACCCCACACCAACAACAACAAAAAAACACAACCCATTTGAGTAGGAGGATGGGGCGGACAATAGTTCAGTCTGTGGAGCGCTTGTCTTGAGTGCGTGTGTCGAAGGATTAAATCCCTTCGGTGAACCCATTCTCTGAGGTTTTCCCGTCCCACGACTGGCATATCAAAGGCCGTGGTATGTAGTGTCCTGACTTCCAATAACCAGAGATGGTGAGATGAACCATAGTGAGATAGTGCCTGAACCACAGTGAGATTTGCCTGAACCACAGTGAGATAGTGCCTGAACCATAGTGAGATATGCCTGAACCATAGTGAGATAGTGCCTGGACCACAGTGAGATATGCCTGAACCATAGTCAGATAGTGTCTGAACCACAGTGAGATATGCCTGAACCATAGTGAGATAGTGCCTGAACCATAGTGAGATATGCCTGAACCATAGTGAGATGGTACCTGAACCATAGTGAGATAGTGCCTGAACCATAGTGAGAAATGCCCGAACCATAGTGAGAAATGCCAGAACCATAGTGAGATATGCCCGAACCATAGTGAGATAGTGCCCGAACCATAGTGAGATAGTGCCTGAACCAAAGTGAGATAGTTTCCGAACCATAGTGAGATAGTGCCTGAAACATGAGTGCGTGTGTCGAAGGATTAAATCCCTTCGGTGAACCCATTCTCTGAGGTTTTCCCGTCCCACGACTGGCATATCAAAGGCCGTGGTATGTAGTGTCCTGCCTGACTTCCAATAACCAGAGATGGTGAGATGAACCATAGTGAGATAGTGCCTGAACAACAGTGAGATAGTGCCTGAACCACAGTGAGATATGCCTGAACCATAGTGAGATAGTGTCTGAACCACAGTGAGATATGCCTGAACCATAGTGAGATAGTGCCTGAACCATAGTGAGATATGCCTGAACCATAGTGAGATGGTACCTGAACCATAGTGAGATAGTGCCCGAACCATAGTGAGAAATGCCCGAACCATAGTGAGATATGCCCGAACCATAGTGAGATAGTGTCCGAACCATAGTGAGATAGTGTCCGAACCATAGTGAGATAGTGCCTGAACCAAAGTGAGATAGTGTCTGAACCATAGTGAGATATGCCTGAACATTAGTGAGATAGTGCCTGAACCACAGTGAGATAGTGCCTGAACCATAGTGAGATATGCCTGAACCATAGTGAGATAGTTCCCGAACCATAGTGAGATAGTGCCTGAAACATGATCCAGTCAGGCTGTGCTCCTCATCAGAGTTGAAAAACACAAGGGAAATGACCAATAAAAAAGACATTCCCATCGTCCCAATAAATTTCTACTTGGACATAAATACAGAATTTAGACTTCAGGGATTTTCAAAGATAACTTAGTGCTGCCTGAACCATAGTGAGATAGTGCCTGAACCATAGTGAGATAGTGCCTGAACCATTGTGAGATAGTGCCTGTACAATAGTGAGATAGTGCCTGAATCATAGTGACATTTGGCTGAACCATAGTGAGATCGTGCCTGAAACATAGTGAGATAGTGCCTGAATCATAGTGAGATATTGCCTGAACCATGGTGAGATAGTGCCTGAACCATAGTGAGATAGTGCCTGAAACATGTTTGGATAGAGGCACGCTAATAAAATTACCGAACCAAACCTAACCTAACCAGACATTAATTAATGTGCTCTAGTGGTGTCGTTAAAACCCCCAACATTTTTACGTAGTCTTATGTTTTTTAACGCCTCCACTAGAGCACACTGATTTATTAATCATCGGCTGTTGGATAGACCGCAGTCCAATTCATATCTCCCATCAGCGTGAACCACTGAGATGTACCCCGAGCCTCGCTTATATAAAATTAGGATATAGTAATCTAGTGAGTAGCTTAATTTTCTACTGCCATCTTTTACATGAAACATTATTCTTGCATATCGTGGTATATACTATCCTGTCTGTGGGGTGAAAAGTTTGTTTTGTTTAACGACACCACTGGAAAACATTGATTAATTAATCATCGGCTAATGGATGTCAAACATATGGTTATTCCGATTCGTAGTCATCAGGGGAAACCCGCTACATTTCTCCTAATGCAGCAAGAAATCTTTTATATGCACTTTCCAACAGATAGGAAAGCACATACCACAGCCTTTATCCAGTTGTGGTGCACTGGTTGGAACGAGAAAAAACCCAAATCAGTCGAATGGGTCCACCGCCCCTGTCTGTGGGATGTTACATATACGATATCCCTTGATGTTACTCGAACACGGTAGCCCACTGCGTGGCCGAAGCGGGTTTCCTCTCTCATTATCTGTATGGTCTTTATATATACTACTCAAAAGAATTTAAGGGTCAGACGATATTTTCGACATTATTTTCTGAATGTCAATTATATTAGCTAGACCATAATGTCACGCATGGTATTGTTCCATTTTGACGAAAGTGGGTCTAAGCAACCTATAAATGAATTAAAATCCACTGTCATTGACACTGTCGACTAGTTCTAATGGCGAAAACATGCTTACATTTGCACGTAAATTAGGGCGAAAGCGAAAGGTCTGCTAAGTGCCCATAACTTGCTTTTTCACAAAGCGCTTCATTTGCACGATTTGCACGTGTATTCCATGTTCCCAATGCTGAATTTCCCTATAATTGGAGCTTGCGTTCGTGTACGGTGCACACTCCAAATTCGACAATGGTACGACGTCAACTGACTATCAAAGATCGAGGAAGGGCTATTGCTTGGCTTCAGGATGGCAATACGCAAAGAAATGTTACTCTGAGACTTGGTGTCAGTCAGAGTGTCGTTGGCCGACTGTGGCAACGGTACCAAGCAACGAATTCTGTTCGAAATCGTCCACGTTCGGGAAGACCCCGAAGCACTACAAATAGAGAAGACCGCTACATCACCAATATGGCTCTACGTCAACACACAACCACTGCACGCCGATTACGTGACAATCTGCGGACTGCGACTGGAACTCGAGTGTCTGATCAAACCATACGCAATCGTCTGAGAGCCAATAATCTACGCTGCCGTCGCCAGGCTGTTCGACCACCACTCCTACCACGTCACAGAACGGCCAGACGTCACTGGTGCACACTTCATCTGCGGTGGCAACGTGTTCAGTGGTGTCGAGTGATGTTCACTGATGAGTCCAGGTTTAGTCTCCAGTTCAACGACAGTCGGGTTCGTGTCTACAGACGTCCTGGGGAGCGCTTCGCTGACGTTAACGTTAGACAACGTCACCGGTTCGGTGGTGGCAGCGTCATGGTGTGGGGCGGCATCTCTATCCACCACAGGACCCCCCTCTATGTGGTGGATGGCAATTTGAATGGAATCCGCTATCTGAATGAGATTATTCGGCCGTTGGTTCTCCCAGGCTTTCAGCAGATTGGCGGCGGGGCAGTTCTGCAGGATGACAATGCCAGACCCCACCGCACCAGGGTGGTAACGGACTTTCTCAGACAACAAGGTATCGCCAGGATGGATTGGCCAGCATATTCGCCTGACTTGGCCCCAATAGAGCACGCCTGGGACGAATTAGGCAGGAGATTCGGGATAACCATGCCCCTCCGGCCAACCCTTCATGATCTGGGTCAACTTCTTATGGCAGAGTGGCAGGCCATTCCCCAAGAGTTCTTCAGACGTCTGAACAACAGCATGAGGCAACGATGTGTCGAGTGTATTCGCGCCAGGGGTGGATTCACACACTATTAAACGAATGTTCTAATGTGTAAAATCCATGTTTGACAACCTTCAACTTTGACAGCATGTCATGAGACTTTCTTGTATACAGTGACGTTTATTTGTGTTTTTTTGTAAATATGGAACAATAAATTAAATTTTTGGTGTAGTTTACATCATCAATCTAATACACTCTGAAACTTATTTGGTTATACATTTTTGACCCTTAAATTCTTTTGAGTACCGTAGTATATTAACCATATGTCCGACTCCATATCATAATTAAAATGTGTTGAGTGTGCGGCGTCGAATAACACATTCCTTCCTTCCTTCCTTTCTATTCCTTCAGGGCGGAACGCATCCCAGTGGTAAAGCGCTCGCTTGATGCGCGGTCGATTTGGGATCGATCCCCGTTGATAGGCCATTGGGTTATTTCTCGTTCCAGTCAGTCCACCACGACTGGTATATCAAGGTCCGTGGTATGTGCTATCCTGTCTGTGGAATAGTGCATATAAAAGATCCGTTTGTACTAATGAAAAAAAAAGTGTAGCGGGTTTGAACTTTCCTCTCTCGGACCACATGTCGTTGATATACCAGTCGTGGTGCAATGGTTGGAGAAATAACCCAATGGGCCGACCAACGGGGAGCGATCCTAGACCGGCTGTGCGTCAGGCGAGCGCTTTACCACTGGGCTACAACCCACCCCGGTTGTAAGATAGATTCCCGTCGGTGGACTCGATGTTTTATTTCCTGGTCACAGTCAGTGCCCTACGACTGGTATACCACAATCCATGTCAAGCGTGTCCTGTGTTGTTGTTTTTTTAAAATCATAAAACATATGAATGGTAGAAGTACGGTATCCTATGTGGCGTGTTTCTTCTCCCATTCTAGACTAATGTCGAAATGACTTTATGCTGGGCATCAAACGGCCATCTCGTTCCAGCCACACTGGACTACGACTGGCATATCAAAAGCCGTGGTATGTGCTGTCCTGTCTGTGGGATGGTGCATATAAAATATTCCTTGCTACTAATGGAAACATCTAGCGGGTTTCCTCTCTAAGGCTACTTGAAAATTACAACATGTTTGACATTCAATAGCCGATGATTAATAAATCAATGTGCTCTAGTGGTGTCGTTAAACGAAACAAAATTTAACTTTTTAAGCAGCCATCTTTTAAAAATGTGTTGATGTATGCGTCTTCACCATCCTCCCGTCGCAACCAGTGCCACACAACTGGTATATCAATGGCCGTGGTATATCAATGCGCTGTCCTGACTGCGGACATGCCAGGGCCGTATCCTGATCAAAATCCTGGGAGGGTGGGGGGGGGGGGGCACTACTTTTTATAAGCAAATGAAACACTATACAAATTAAACCCTGAGATGTGTATGCTATTAAAAAAAAGGAAAACAAGTGAGATTATCAAGGGGTCAACTGCTCCCCCCTGCCCCTTCCCCGGATGGTACGGCCCTGCATGCATATAAAAGATTCCCTTCCCCTAATAAGACTACTAGTGGTGTTGTTAAGCAAAACTTTACACTTTTTCTTGAACATTCCTTTCTTTCTCACATATATCCGACAAATGATTTAAAAGCCAATTTCATATTTCCTGCATTTTTCTTCAAATGAAACCGGCCTCGGTGGCGTCGTGGTTAGGCCATCGGTCTACAGGCTGGTAGGTATTGGGTTCGGATCTCAATCGAGGCATGGGACTTTTAATCCAGATACCGACTCCAAAGCCTGAGTGAGTGCTCCGCAAGGCTCAATGGGTAGGTGTAAACCACTTGCACCGACCAGTGAACCATAACTGGTTTAACAAAGGCCATGGTTTGTGCTATCCTACCTGTGGGAAGCGCAAATAAAAGATCCCTTGCTGCTAATCGGAAAGAGTAGCCCATGTAGTGGCGACAGCGGGTTTCCTCTCAAAATCTGTGTGGTCCTTAACCATATGTCTGATGCCATATAACCGTAAATAAAATGTGTTGAGTGCGTCGTTAAATAAAACATTTCTTGCTTCTTTTTTTTTTGCTTTTTTTTCTTTAAATGTGGCAAAAAGAAGAAGAAGAAGAAGAAAAAGAAGTCTCTTCCGTTGTAAGGTGTCGACGTATAATTGCGGCCTGTTCTTAAACGTAATGATTTAAAAACAATTTAGAAAAACGAACTAATGTGTAGCTTTCATAAATGTACGAAAAATCTAACGTGTGCAACATTTGTGTGTGTATCACGGGTCACATTATACTGAAACAATGTTTAGAAAAAAGAAAAATAAAGAAATGTTTTATTTAACGACGCACTCAACACATTTTATTTACGGTTATATGGCGACAGACATACGGTTATATGGCGTCAGACATGGTTAAGGACCACACAGATATTGTGAGAGGAAACCCGCTGTCGCCACTTCATGGGCTACTCTTATCGATTAACAGCAAGGTTTCTTTTATATGCACTATCCCACAGACATGATAGTACATACCACGGCCTTTGTTACACCAGTGGAGCACTGGCTAGATCGAGAAATAGCCCAATGGATCATTCGCCGGGGATTGATCTTAAACTGACCGCGCATCAAGCGAACGCTTTACTACTGGGCTACGTCCCGCCCAGAGGTGTTCGTATGTAGTCTTGATACTGGATCCTTCGAGAAACATATAGGTAAGTAATAAATAGGTAAGTATTAGTTTATGATAGGTCCTTTCTTATGAAGACTAGACTTTTATTATTTTCAGGGGATGCTTTTATCACTTAATCAGTCAACGTAAAGGTTTGTGGTGGGACCTTTTTATTCGACTCGCTCGTTTTTTCTCCCTTCCACTTTATCTCTGACCCCTCTCTCCCCCCCCCCCCCCCCCTTGTTCTAAGGGAAGAAAAACAAATTTATATTAAGTTACTATGGCAAACACGGATGCAGGTGAGTATGAGTCTCTTAGACATGATTTTGAGCAACTTGATTCTCAGTTCAGAGATCAGGCCAAAGAAAATGAAACTCTTTTGGACACAATTAGGTATTTGCGGAATAAGCACACTGAAAGAGAATCTGCCAGGTTTGAACCAACTCCACCATCACGTCCTGAATCACAGGTAATTTTTATAGCTCAGGAGCGTCACATTGGTCGGTTCCAGGGAAAACCTGGATCAGATATTTACTTGGAGGACTGGATTCAAGACATCAAGTCTCATATTCAGTCCCGACATCTAACAGGTGAAAATTCTCTACGTTTCATCAGAGAATATTTAGCAGGTTCAGCTCGGATGGAAATAGATGGGCATGCTGATATTGCAGATCCTGAAGATATTTTCAAAATTCTTCGTGACGTTTTCAGTGACTATGGCAATGATCAGAAGAAGCGGTTGCGACTTTTTGGTCGGAAACAAGAGTCTGACGAGTCATTTCTGACATACAGCCATGAGTTGATACGTTTGTATCAACATCTGGAACATGAACAACATTATCAGGAGCAGAAAGAACAAAATGTGGCAGCCATTTTTGTTGAAGGTGTTCGAGATCGTCATTGAGTTGGGAATTGAACAGACAGATGCTGACCAATCCCAATGACACATTCTTCAAGCTGAGGGATTGGGCTATTGACTGGCACAAACGTGGATCTAGGGATCCACATATTCGCCAGACCATGATTAAGGAGGCTGTAGGGTGTGCCTCTCTTCCACATGAAGCTCAAATTCAGGCAACATCGTCAGAGAGTATTCTCTCAATACTGCAGCAACAAGGGGACATGCTTCGTGAGCATATGAAGGCACAGAGAGAGCAGAATGATGCAGTTCTACAGCTTCTGCAGAGAGTAGACAATTCTCAGCCGCCCCAAGGAGCTATATTGACTGGTACTTCATCTAGTATCCATGTGTCTCGACCAAACCGTCAGCCTCCAATCAATGCGAATTCAAGGCCTCTACAGTTCTTACCACAACGGGGTCGACGTTATACTCAGGTACACAGAGGACGGGGTTGCTGTTTCTTCTGTGGTAGCGAGGGTCATTTCCAAGTGGACTGTCCTAGGCAACGCTATGGTCATGGTCGTGGGTCTTTAAACGATTAGGGCCTGTTGTAGAGAGTCAAACAATAGGCTGTCAAAATGTGGAAGTAGACTCAATTCTGAGGAAAGCTATCGGTAGTTGTCCAGAAGTTCTTATTAAAATGGGTAATGTAAATGTCAGATGCCTTCTAGACACTGGTGCAGAGGTTTCCACCATCACGGAAACATTTTACAAAACCAATTTAAAAGGTAAGGTAGGAGAGCTGATTGACCTCTCTCCATTCATGAATGTTTCTGCTGCCAATGGTCAGAGTATTTCTTTTAAAGGTTATATTGAAGTTGATTTATGTGTGTTAGGTAGAACGTTTCCTCAGATGGGATTTTTGGTTGTAACTGACTTAGCCAGTTCCCCAATGTCCTTGAGGAAAAGCCATTTACCTGGGGTAATAGGCAGCAATGTTATGCGAGTTATTCAGGAGAGACTAACTCAGGAAATGGGTCCTGATTTCTTAACCAAACTTCCTCAGGAAGTGGTTAACAAAGAATGGGTCCATGTTTTAGCACTGTACTGTCAACGGATGTCTGCCTTAAGTGTTAAAGATGCTGGCAACATGGAAGGAAACCTTGGGTTTGTCCGTGTTGCTGGTAAGAAACCTGTTAGGATCCCAGCTTGCTCCAGGCAAGTTATTACTGGGTCAACAAGACGGTATCCTAGAGGTGTTCAGAAAACAGCTGTCTTGGAAGAATTAAAGGAGGTAGATGGTAATCTACCAAATGGTATTGTTGCAAGTCCTAGACTTGTAACAGTAGCAAATGGATTGACTCCGGTTGAAATCACAAATTTCAGTCAGGAGGATGTGTATTTACAGCCACGTACCAGAGTGGCTATGTTGAGCATGGGCACAGTTGTTAAACACTTACCAAAAGAGCCACTTAATGTGGGAGTCCAAACTGCAGGTACAAGTTTACCAAATGTACAGAATGACGATTTTGGTTTTGAGAAGTTAGATATTGGAGACAATTTAACTTCTGCCCAAAAACAGAAAATGAAGGACTTTGTCCACAATCAAACACAAAATTGACCACAGATGACACACTTCAGCAAAGGTGATCAGTGATGAAGGAGTATCTGGAGACCCAGATAGCTGCTGGCATCCTGCGTCCCAGCACATCACCCTATGCATCAGCTATAGTGCTGGTCACCACTAGATGACACACCCTTCAAACTTTCGACTTTTAAATGCAGACTGTCCCACCCAATCAGTGGTAGAAGAAGTTGAAGGAGTGAAAGGAGACCAAGTATAGCTGATCTGGCATCCTGCAGTGTGCTATTGCACAAGACCCTATGCATCACGCTATGGTGGTTCATGGTCAGAAAGTCTAATGGAAAAATGAGAATCTGTGGTGCTACTTTCGACTTTGCAAGCTGTCTGGGGGACCAAAATCTTCTCTCTTTGATAGTACATCTTGATGATATTCTTGTATTTGGGCGCACTTTTGATGAAATGGTCCAAAGACTGGAAATGGTTTTTGATCGTCTGCGAAAATTTGGCCTCAAAGTGAAACCAGAGAAATGTCATCTTTTCAAAAAGGAGGTGAAGTAACTTGGTCATGTTGTATCTGAGTTAGGTATTTCTACTGACCCTGATAAAATTTCAGCAGTTAAGGACTGGAAGACACCTAACCGAGAAACTGAACTGAGGTCATTTCTTGGGTTAGCCAGTTATTACCGGAGGTTTATCAAGGGATTTGCCCAAATAGCAGCACCGCTGCATGCACTTCTCGGGGGAGGCAAAAAGAAAAAGGGAAACAAGTTCGAAAGACTTCGTTGACCCAAAAAGCCTTTCAGGAATGCTGGGATCAGTCTTGTGATGAAGCTTTTAAAAACCTGATAGTTCAGTTGACAACAATCCTTGGCTACCCCGACTTCCGGGAACCATTCATCGTGGAAACAGATGCCAGCTTTCAGGGTTTAGGGGCAGTTCTTTCCCAGGAACAGGAGGGACGACTGGTTGTGGTATGTTATGCTAGTCACAGCTTGAAGCCAGCTGAGCGCAATGATGCAAATTATAGCTCAATGAAACTTGAGCTCTTGGCATTAAAATGGGCAGTTACCGACAAGTTTCGTGAGTATCTGCTGGGGTCAAAATTTGTAGTTTATACATACAACAACCCATTGGCTTATCTCAATAATGCAAAGCTAGGAGCAACAGAAATGCGCTGGGTAGCTCAACTTGCTCAATTTGACTTCTCTGTAAAGTACAGATCAGGCAAGAGCACTGCAAATGCTGATGCCCTGAGCCGTCGGTGTGTCAAAGGACACAATAGTGATGTGAATCAAGATCAGGAATGGATTGCAGAAAAAGTTGCTAAATCCACTAGCAGCTCAATTGTTCCCAGTGATCTAAAATTACGGATTGAGGAACTTATGGTTCAAGTGTCAATCCAAGTGAATAGCTTGGGAGTTTCTGTATCAGGAGTTACAACACGAGCTAATGTTCTTGCCCCAAAGCCTGTGGCAGTTAAGACACTCCCATCGTATTCAAGTAAGGACCTTTGTCAGTTGCAGTTGCAGGATCCTGACATAAAGAGGTTTCTTCACTTCTGGAGAACTAACCACAAGCCTACAGTTAAACAGATGGAGAAGGAACCCAGGTCTGTGAAGGTTTTGGTGAAACAGTGGGAGAAAGTACAGGAATTGGGCAGTGTCTTGTATCGCGTTATACAAGATGGAATCAGTACTCAGCACCAGCTTGTTTTACCTCAAGTGTTGCGAGAGAAAATCATGCAGACACTTCATGATGAAGTTGCCCATCAAGGGTATGAACGAACCCTTTCACTGATACAGAAAAGATGTTTCTGGCCAGGAATGACTGGACATTGAGAAATATTGTCACAATTGCAACAGATGTTTGCTTGCAAAGTCTAGACCCCAGATTAGACCAACAATGGGAAGTTTTCTAGCCAAGAAACCTTTAGAAGTCTTGACTATTGACTTTACGTTCCTGGAATCTGCAACTGATGGGCGAGAAAATGTCTTGGTGATGACAGATGTGTTCACTAACTTCACTCAAGCTGTCCCAACAAGAGACCAAAAAGCCAGGACAGTTGCAGAAGTTCTGGTCAAAGAATGGTTTGTGCATTATGGGATTCCGCGACGAATTCATAGTGATCAAGGCCGAAACTTTGAGTCCGACCTAATCAAAGAGCTCTGCACTATGTATGGTATTAAGAAAAGCCGGACCACGCCATACCATCCACAGGGCAATGCTCAGACAGAGATATTTAACCGTACGATGCACGACTTGCTTCGTACATTAAATCCTTCTCAGAAGAAACGCTGGCCAAAATATCTTCCTGAGTTGATCTATGCCTATAATGCCACTCGACATTCTTCAACTGGTTATTCACCATACTTCCTCTTCTTCGGTCGAGAACCAAAACTACTTTTTGATCAACTTTTCGATGATCTTGATGAGGCAGAAGAAGGCACACCAGATGTTGATGAGTGGATAGCACTCCACTATCAGAGGATGCGGGAGTCATTCGAGAAGGCAGGGGTGAGGCTGGAACATGAGGCATTACAAAGACAGAAAGGCCGGAATGCCAAGTCAACAACTTGTGACATTCCACTTGGTGGCCGTGTGTATATAAAAAATCACCACCAGGGTAGACATAAAATGCAGGATGTTTGGAATCCAAAACCATACAGAGTGGTTGCCAAACCCAATTCTGATGGCCATGTCTATACTCTGGAGCTCATGGATGGGGATGGTTTTCAGAAAAATGTCCACCGATCAGAGATTTTAGATTCCAAACACATTGTGGTTACTGAGACAGTGCCAGCGGTCATACCTGTCGAAGTATCTTCTGATATCCAGTGTGATGACCATCCACAGGATATGGACATTCCTATCCTGAATGCAGTAGCTCAGGCACTGAATTCTCCAGATCCACACAGAATGCACAAATTGGAAATTGAGAATGCCAATGATGAGAATCTGTTTTCACCACTTCCATTTGATGAGGTTGCTGACATGATCTCAGCTCCTGTCTCATTTAGTTCCGGTACGGACAATGAGGTTGAGGAGGATGTAGTTACCGTAGTCCAACCATCAGTCGACAGAAGAGAGGAAATATCTCCATCCTTGGTGACTACATTGGGTCAGCCCCAGCCACAACAGAGACATTCTACAAGGTCAGGTGCTGGACAGCATAGTAACCCTAATCGTCTACCAGTCTCTACAGTTGTACAGGAGAGAGCAGCAGTATCTACATCAGCCAGCTCGCCACATGCTCAAGCCATAAGAGATTTGGCTCAGACTCAGGTGCTCTTGGCACAGTTACTGTTGCAGGGGCCGCAGTGACTGATGCTTTGAGTTGCCGAGGATGGCAACATTTTAGGTTGGCATGTGTGTGGGAGACCGATGTTACAATTAACCACTGTGATATGTTTTTGTGAATACCATTATTATATGTTTTTGTGTGTTGCCGAGGATGGCAATATTTTAAGTTGGGAAGTGTGTAGGATAGTGAAATATATATGGTGTATTATTCCTTATATCTTGAAGGTCGGGATTTGCCTGCTTCATATGGTGGTGGAAATGCACTATCCTTGTTTCATTTACTGCATGCATATTTCCTCCCTTTCTATAAAAAGAACACAACCAACCACTCTCTAAGGGCTTACATTATTATGTTTGGAAGGCTGGTGCCAGAGGGGACAGCTTTCGTGGTCATGTGACATGACCATATGTGGAAAGGGGCCAAAGTTCTTTGTTCTTGGTGTGGATCTCACACAAGGCATTCCACTCTGGTCACCGAGCAATCAACACCGAGTTACTCGAGTCATCTTAAGGTAAGCATCGTATTACATTTAGTTACAAGGAAGTATATTTGCTATTTAGGAATCAAGCTATTGATAATTTTTATAAGATTGAATGCATAGTTTTAGTATTTTAAAGTTGGTTTCTCCCCCGAAAGTATATTAACGATTAGTAAGTGATCATTGTATTTCCTGTTAGTACTGTTGCCATAATGCTTAAGAAAGAAAGAACAAAGATGTCATAAGGTTCCATATCATGATGTATCATAATTATCGACATTTTCTTGCACTGTATAGTTTGGGAGCTTTTATTTGACATTAAATATGTTGGCGCCGTTTTATTAAATATGTTAGCTCAAAAGAGATAAACCGCTGCTTTAGCAATTTATATTAACTCTTGGTGAGAGGGAATCTTAAAAAGATCCAATTAATGCCTTATTACTTTCATTTATTTATCTGTAAAACGCGACTGATAATTACTTGTTTTTGTTCAGGTTTGGACTCTGGTCGTGTGGGATAAGTGATACTGGCATCATTACATATTAGTTTGTTCATTCATATTATACTTTTACAGATATGTATATTATAATTTTCATAATTTGTACTTAAATGGTACATATGTGATCAGTCATTTTTATAAATGAATGTCCAAGTAGACAGTACAAAACCTGTATTTAGTGGACACATATTTAGTATGCTTTTAATTAGAGGTGCCTTTTTTAGTAAAAGGCTCATCTCTGTACTTATTTGAATAATTAATATTAGAATATTGCATACATATGTATTCATTAACGAGGTTAATGGTTTGATTATTATAAATGTTTATGCTGGGATAAAATATATTAAAGACATTGTTAGTATTGAAAGGAAAGAGCTGAGTTAGTGAGCAAAATATATTTTATCACCAAATGATCACACATGTAAACGATTACTGCAAGGGAACAGTTGGTATTTAGCCTCCCTCTCTCTCTCTCTCTCTCTCTCTCTCTCTCTCTCTCTCTCTCTCTCTCTCTCTCTCTCTCTCTCTCTCTCTCTCTCTCTCTCTCTCTCAGTAGGGGATTATGGTGTGTGTCCTAATTAGCACCAACAGCTCTAACTCTAAGAGAACAAAGCACTTGGAATTTTAGGAAATGGTCAGAATGACCTAGGGTCATTCCTTTAGCAGACGACCAGTTTGACACCGATATCTATTAAATCAACAGCTGCAACATAAACATTGGTCTCAGCTTGAAATTAATTGACTTAAGCTGAATAACCTTTGGTAATGTGTTTGTATTTGTTTGAGAATGGCTTTCTCACTTTGTTTTTATGTGAAGGATATACATGTACACTAGAGAAGAAACGTATACAACTTTACATAATTAGAATAGGAAAACATGTTTATCAGGATAATATTAAAGTAAAAATGCATTTCTAATAATAGAGTGACAGTTCTTATTAAGTGTTTAGAAATAATCTATTTTGTATTGTTAACTTGTTGCATTAGTGCCGGCCAAATTTATATGGGTTGAGGATGATTACAAATGTCTTATTCATGTTACTTCTTCTTGAAGCCATGGTTTAATGATATTGTGGAAGAGTGTTGATATTAATGATTATGTGTATTTGGTTTGATAGATGAAGCTTGGTTACTAATGCTATTTAATTGATTAGCCTACACTTTTGTTAAACATGTATTTATATAACTGTTTTTTATTTTGTTAAATATTAGGGCTATACCTGTGGGATATACACTACTTGTATAATGATTTATAGACCCTGGGGATAAATGATCCTATATGGAAACCCCAGTGTTCTAATTTACTTATAATTAATTAACCCTATTATTAAAGCCCTTCAGATCCTGAACCTCGTCTTTCTTATTTATATTGATACATATTTACTATATTCATGTTTGAGGGTGAAGGTAGTCAATCTGCTCGCTCCGGACTTGTAATTATTAACACACACACACACACACACACACACCCCTTACATATATAAAACATCGCTGCGCCTTTGCCCCCCCCCCCCCCCCCCCCGCTTCCTACGTCAGTGCCATACCGACCACCGCCCCGTGTGCCTATGTAGACAACGCACACTGATACTAGTTATTAATGTAGGCCAATGTATTAATGTAGGCCAATCTGCTGTGTGCACAGTTATCATAGCGAGGAACAATAGCTAGGAACAGGAGTGTCACGTGATGTCACAACAAGGACGTGAAACTAGAAAAATGACGGCAGGCTCGAACATCAGCTTCGACACTTGCAGTATTTGTACTGAACAGTTTAAACTTCCAAAACTTCTGCCATGTTTCCACACGTTCTGTCTGGGATGTCTACAGCAGTTTGTGTTATCATCATCCAAGGACGGTCAGTTCCTATGTCCTCTGTGTCGGTATCAAGTGACCTTACCCGAGGAGGGAGTGACGGGCTTTCAGACTAACTTCTATATTGAGGCCAGGGCGGAGAAGCAAGTCCACAGTGGGGGTGAGTGTTGTGGGGTGTGTGAACAGCGTGCGACTCACTCGTGTCGTGAGTGTGAAATACTGCTGTGTGATACGTGCACAAAATGTCACCAATCTCTCCCTGCTACGAGATCCCATCTGTTAGTAAATCTGGGTGATTCCTGTACAGGGCAAACATTTTTGTCAATACAGAAATATTGTGAAAAACACAACGATGAAAAACTGAGATTTTACTGTATGCCCTGTAGTAAAGTGATCTGTCGAGATTGTAAACTAACAGACCATGACAGTCATAAGACCAAAGACATCGCCGATGTTGTCGAAGAAGCCAGAACCAGCTTGACCAAAACGAAAGTAGAATTAGAAGCGTGTAAAGCAAAACTAGAAAAATTTATTGGCCAAATAAATGAGAACAATACTGAAACGTCTAAACGTATTAGTCATGTTAAAGAAGAAATAAACAAACTTGCTGATTCACTGGGTGACATGATAAACAATGCTCGTCGTGAAGAGATAGACAGAGTGACAGCCATACAGCAAACACACGGAAAGAAATGTTCAGATGAACAGTATAGATTAACACAAAGAAAATGTTTTCTCCAGAGTCAGATTGATCACACGGACGCCATGTTAAAAGAGGGACTTGACTGTGATGTGTTGACAGCTGACAGCGAGATGAAACAACGACTAGCAGAGATAGAGAAAGAACAACAGTCTGACTCAGGTTTTTATTCTAAATCTTTAAAGATTTCTGACATTCCGCTAATAACTCCAGGTGTGCTGGATGTTGTCAGACATGCTGTCTGTAATGTCACGCGGGAAGCGTTCCCAGTTACACGTAAAACTATGTCACTAAACGTGATGAAATCATTGTGTGTTACTCAATCATATGAGCCCGTGTATTCAATTACTTTCACGAACACATCAAATGCACTTATTTCATATGATAAAGAAGGTAGTAGTTTTCTTGGTCTTTTTGAAAAGAGTTCCCCAAAACCAACATGGGAAATTAGAATTGATCTTAATGAGTTCAGAAATGAAGGAGTTCATGGTGTGATAGAGAAACATAACAAAGAGAACCCAGATAACAAAATACCTGCAGCTGATTACACAGACCTGAAGAAACCATTTCCGTACAAGGACACCAATGGCAATGGTGACACGTGCTGGGTTATCAAGGAGCACAACTGGGTTGGTGTTCAAACTGTCAGCGGAGATGTCCGAACACTGACCTTCAACCCATTTGCTGAACCCGGACAAGAGTTCAAACCTGTAGATGTGTGCTGGGGAAACAATAATGAAATCTATATAGCGGACCATGATGCAAATATGATTATTGTGTACAGTCTTCAACATGGATTTCAGAAGTCACTCACACCACATTTCTATAATAGATCTCCTACAGCTGTAGTTATGAGCACAGGCAGGACACTATATTTTGGTGATTTAAATGGAAGGGTTCATCTTTGCCATAAAAGTCTGATAGTTAATTAATATAAAGTGTTGTTTGACTTTCCAAAGAAACCCTTAGAGACACGACACCAGGTTATAACCCACGTATTCTACAGACGTGGCGAATGGACATCTGATTTTCAACAACCACAACGGAAGTGTGATATTGTAACAGTTAATACAGTTTAAATTAAACCATGTGAGAGTCACGTGACTGCTAAACGTCAATACGTCAGGGTAATGAACAAAATATCTTGACAATATTGGCAATATTTCCAGACAAATATCAGAGGACGAGTTTGTTTGCAGTAGAAAAAAAAGACACAAAGAAACAAATATTAATATGATTTCACAGAACAAATATATAGAGGATATTTCATGTTTTGTTTTTCGAATACGACATTTTTTGTCAGCTCGTAATGTGCGAAGCAATGAATGAATATATAGTTTTCACACATCAAGAGGTGACATAAAAATCGTATTCGAAAAACAAAAACCTACCATGAAATAATATATATTTTATTGTATACATCTTTCCTAAAATAAAATAAAAATTCCCTATATGTTAAATATATTTCGCTTTTTATTAATACATGTCGCTTATTCTATCGAACACTGTAACGCCATGATATATATATTTGTTCCAGTGGAACTTTTGCAGCAAAACTTACATGACTATGGACATTTTAAAAGAAATATGAATAAAAGTTGTCGTTATTTAATTATTAATTAATAATTATTATTTAATAATAATACTGTGAAAACATACATAACAAAGCGATTGTCCAACAACCTCCCCCCCCCCCCCCCCCCCGAAAAACAGCGGAACTCTTGAAATATTTACACTATCATAAATAATATATTAGAAAATGGAGAATGTATAACATTTATTGTTGTATTTCCAGGTCATCTTGATCTTCAAATCCAAGATGGCCATCTTTCACCATATTGAAAACAAGAACATGCTGGAGTTCTTAAACTAATAGGGTTAGAATAATAAACGAGGTATCTATTTACAAGGAATTCGTAACCGTTTTTGTGTGGTCTTTTTTCAACTTGAGGTAATTTTGACCTGGAAATCTGACATGGAGGGCGTGGCATCTGTATTGAAACATTAAATTGAGCTATGTTTCACACAACTGAACGTCATTCGTCATAATTAACACCAGATTCTGATGATGTGCTGTCAAAATCTATGTACTGAATGTTCCACAGTTTTGTGTTTATGAGAGTACTGGGTAAATGCTGCTATTTTGTACTATTTTCTATATATGAGAAATGTACTACGAACCAATTAAAGAAGCTCGAGCTCTCCTATATAATTACTTCATATCTCCATTGAAACCATGAAAAAGTAAAGTTTGTTTTATTTAACGACGCCACTAGAGCACATTGATTTTTTATCTTATCATCGGCTATTGGACGTCAAACATAGTATGGTCATTCTGACACTGTTTTTTTTATAGGAAACCCGCTGTCGCCACATAGGCTACTCTTTTGCGACAGGCAGTAAGGGATCTTTTATTTCCGCTTCTCACAGGCAGGATAGCACACACCATGGCCTTTGTTGAACCAGTTATGGATCACTGGTCGGTGCAAGTGGTTTACACCTACCCATTGAGCCTTGCGGAGCACTCACTCAGGGTTTGGAGTCGGGTATCTGGATTAAAAATCCCATGCCTCGACTGGGATCCGAACCCAGTACCTACCAGCCTGTAGACCGACGGCCTAACCACGACGCCACCGAGGCCGGTTGAAACCATGAAAGCCTTAACACCTTTGTCATGAAGTTTGTGTATTGTGACATGGGTAACTCAAACATTTCAGAAACCTGGGATACAAGTGGCACTAACAAAATAAAAAAAGAAGCAGTAAATCTCCCATCAGACTGATTTTTCGAACACCACTAATTAAGCAACAGTTACCTAGCCTTTAACTTCCTTTCTCACTGTCACGGGGATCCTATAATACCCGTAACTGAATGAAACACGATTGTCCAAATATCTCTCCTAACTGTATATCTATTAGATCTTTCTGTAACAGGCAGTTATACCCGCTGGCTCGTCTAGATATGATCAGAGATAAGATCTTATATAAAGTATATATTATTATAGCACGTTTAGTTCACTAGAAAACACAACAAAAACACAATACACTTTGGAATCTGTATTAACCTACGCTGACAAATGTACTGCCGCAGTAGCAATCTAATTAAAATTAGCTCCACTATTACATGTGGATCTAAAGACAGCCAGTTGGAGTCTAGTTTACACAATATGCTAATCACTTCACCGTGACACAACACCCACACGTGTGATAATTGAGAAACGCTTCCAGGGGAACTTAATTAATAAAGGAATTACAACTCTATTCCTAACTGGTTAATTTTTAATTAACCCTTAACTACTCATTCAGTAACCTTGTAACACAGAATTAATACTGGTACCTATCACAATAAAGACAATAACCTACAGTTTACCTAGGTCCTCTAGGATGACTGGCTAAGCCTTATATATATAGAACAGTGAGCCTACAGTTTACTGCGTCAGATGACCGGCAGCACCGTCTAAATAATATTGGTATAATACAGTATTAAAATATTTAAAGTCACATCAATCACATCAAGGTTATACACAGAGCAGAAATAATATTTACCAGTCCGGACGGACTAACGTTCTCCCTGGAAGCCTTCCTATGTTTCTCCCTGATATCTCTAAAACCCTAGCTATTTATCATAATATCCGAATATCGCCTGGGGGGTACATCGCGGCACCGAATCCCTACAAGTGCTATTTCTACAGCAACCAAGCGGTATATTTTTCTTAGATCGCCAGACTTGCTGACGCCTAGTCGCCAAGATCACGGTTGTAAAAACCGCACTCGTGGAGGTATTACGTAACAAGTTGCCCACGTGGGCTTAAGTGCATATTGGAACTGCACACGGCCCTCTAAAACAATTAATATCGCCACAGGCGAAAACAAACTTAAGAGCATGTTCCGTCACACTCACATATCCCTCTTCTTTTGGTCCTGGTTGGACTCCAATGAACATTCAGTACACAGACAGTACCAGATGTTGACAGCTCAGCATCATTATAGAAGTTCAGTCTTGTAAGATAGACATGGTTTCAGTTATAATCAATATTAATTGAATTTACAATGAGTTCCAATGAACATTATTTCGAAATATGTTGCGCTTTCCGTTGTTTCAATATAGATCACAGGTCAAAATGTCATCAGATTTTAGAAAGGACCCATAAAAAGATCGTGGAAATAGACACCTCATGTATTATTCTATCTGAGTTAGTTCAAGGGTTCCAGCATTTTCTCATTTTAAATATGATGAACAATAGCCATCTTGGATTTGAAGATCTTTGAAGAAAATATGGTGAACAACGGCCATCGTGTATTCCAATGTCAAAAATAACCCCACTCTAATTAAATCAACAATTTGTTCACAAAAAAATATAACTATGACTTCTATATCTTTACTGTCACTACAATACAGTGAAAATATTATTTTTCACCAAATATCATTTTTATGGTTTCTGTAGATCTATATATTTTATAGCTCTTATAATTAAAATTAAATACCAGCCTTTCTATTCAAACTAAAATAAATAGGGTCAAAATATGTTTGAGTTATGGAACATGAGCCAAAGATAACCAATTTTTATTTCTCGCTTGACATAAAAAATAAAATGGAGGTCCGTGAGTGTGTTGATAGGTTTTTTAAAATTAGTCTAGAAAGTGTTGACATGATTGAATGGGAATAGCTTTGGTCAAAGATAACCTGTAACATGCATGCTCTGTATAATCAATATTGCATGGGTTATTTTTGGTCATTTAATGTAAATAAAATAAAAAAATGCTAAATTAGGTCACACTTAGGGGGTGACTACATAATGACAATGACTGGTATTCACAAACTGTACATTGCTGATAATAAAGCTTGAATAAAAATCAATGTTGATGAATTAGAGGGGTTTTGTTTACCCATATTTTATATTCAAACTATCTTTACAATCTGTTTATCCACGCTGATGGGCATCTCATATATAACTAATATAAATTAAAACAATAACAAGCTAGACCAGCTGGACCAACATATTGGTAATGACTCGGACCTGCACTGACAATGTTTATTTACACAGCGAGACAACTGCTCGGACTACATCCCATGGGTGAAGGGTGAACTAGTCCCCCAATAATTCTTAATCAAAAATATTTTTGGTAGTAAATCTAAAGGCAGAGATGAAGTGTACTTGTAGAATACAGGAATTTGCATATCAGGACATCTAGTTTCCAAACTTTTACGGGGAAGAATACCCCCCCCCCCCCCACCCCACCCCCCGAACCCTTCTAGAAACATTGCTTTGCGCCCTCGATCTCAGTCAGCATCCCCCTCCAGTGTCTACTTACTTTCGCCGTGCCCGAAGAAGATCACATCACCACAATGTCAACATCTTCTGGGATCCTTTTCTTCAGCGTTTAGGGCTTTCACACTTTAAGACTTTTGCTAACTGTTCAATTTTTTTTTTTTTTTTTTTTTTTTTTTTGGGGGGGGGGGGGGTCTCAAAAGGGGCTTTCAAACTTTACGCTTTTGGCTAACTACTTAAAATGTTTTGTTTTTTTCTAAATAAGGGCTTTCGGACTTCAAGCTTTTGGCTAGCTGTTCAATATGTTTGTTGTTTTGGTGTTTTTTTCTAATTAAGGGTTTTCGGACTTTTAGTTAGTTTTTGGCTAACTGTTCAAAATGTTTTGCTTAGTTTTTATTTGAATAGTCTGAAACAATTTAGTTTGTCAGCTCGTTAAAATTGCTCCAAAACATCTGAAAACCTTTGATATGAGCAGTCAATTTTGTTTGTTTGGCGTTCTGGATATCGCAGAGGTTTTTGGTTTATTCACTAAATACCGATTCTGTATTCCGTCCTTCTCAATCTTACCCCCCTCCCCCCCCCCCCCCCCGCGCCGCCTCCACCCCGAGAACAGTGGCTAACTCTGTCAGAAATTGGACCCGTGGTAGCCATACTTGAACCCATGGGCGACATTTGGTTGGGGACAGGGGGGACACTTTTAGCAGTGGGGGGGACAGAATATCTGATGTGCCCCCCCCCCCACTTTACTCTAATGTTCTCAGACAGCCACAATGACCTTCATTTTTCAAAATTTTCGGGGGGGGGGGGGGCATGCCACCAGACCCCCCTAGAGTCGCTTCACGCCTAGGGCGCTCGCGATTTGTCGCACGAAATATCGTTAGAACCCAATTGTCCCCCCCCCCCCCCCCCCCCCACTTGTTCCTTGCAAATGACGCCCATGCTTGAACCGTGAGTGAATATATGCATGAACATGGATAATGTAGGCCTATTATACTTGTTGGTGCAGGTCAGTGGTAGAGCGCACGCTCGAGGCAAGACAGTAGATTTATCTCTCTCATCACTGAGGGGCGGGACGTAGCCCAGTGGTAAAGCATTCGCTTGATGCGCGGTCGGTCTAGGATCGATCCCAGTCGGTGGACCCATGGGGCTATTTCTCCACAACTGGTGTAACAAAGGCCGTGGTATGTACTATCCTGTCTGTGGGATGGTGCATATAAAAGATCACTTGCTGCTAATCGAAAAGAGTAGCCCATGAAAGGGCGACAGCGGGTTTCCTCTCTCAATATCTGTGTGGTCCTTAACCATATGTCTGACGCCATATAACCATAAATAAAATGTGTTGAGTGCGTCGTTAAATAAAACATTTCCTTCCTTCCTTCCTCTCATCATTGAGATATGTACCATTCGAATATGTTCTCCACCACTGGTATATCAAAGAGTGTGTGTGTCTTGTCTGTGGAAACTTGCAAATGCAAGATCCCTTAATGTTAACTGGAAGGTCTAGGTTATGTGTTAGAAACGAATAACAAACATTTTGGTGAAAAAATCCTAATGAATGACATGATCCACAATTACCCCTTTATTATCTAGACACTTATAAATTTATTTAACAACATATTTCAGGGCCGTCGGCTAGGCTATAATTGAAAAACGAATAGTAGGCCTTTTGGTGAAACTATCCAAATTAATGACATGGTCCAGAAGTATCCCTTTAGTATTTAAATACTTATTTTACAACTTATAGCAGAGCCCTCGTGCCCGACAGTAAGTCCTGGGAGTAATGCTATATTGCGACAAAAGAGCGACCTACCTAATTAAATAATCGAATAGTTTAAAGGGACATTCCTGAGTTTGCTGCAATTTACAAGATGTTATCGACTAAGAGAGACCTTTTAACGATTGTAATTACATATCGAATATATTTGTCTGCATAAGATATTAGTGGCTGTATATTAAACGTGTTTCTGATCGTTTTAATATTTGTACTAGGTTAAATTTCATCTTATTTCCTAAAATATATTTTTTCGTACGTACGATATTTTTTGAAGACAAAATCCAATTTGGGCTTCTTACAAATATTAAGACGACCAGAAACACATTGAATATACAGACACTAATATTCTAAACAAAAAAATATATTTACTATGTAAGTTTAATCATAGAAATATTTTATTAGTCGGAAACATCTTACAATGCAGCAAACTCAGGAGTGTCCCTTTAAGTTTGCACCCACACGTTAATATATATGAGACAATTTGTCGCATATAATGGAGATGGGCGTAGCTCGGTACACAATATTCACATGGTGTGCGACGGGCTGTAGAATATATGACCTTCGGTGGACTCGATATTTTATTTCCTGGTCACAACCAGTGCACTACGGCTGGTTCACAAGAGACCATGACATGCGTGTCCTGTCTCAGGAAACAATATATAATATTAATGGCTGCTATTTGAGAGAAGTAGCCTATGTGGCGTGTTTCTGCTCTCATTCTCGACTAATATCGAAATTACTTTATGTTGCACCCCATAAAATTATATTTTAAAAATGTGTTGATGTATTATTGATCCTCCTCCCCTCGGAACGAGTGCAACACGACTGGTATATTGAAGCCCGTGGTATGCGCTGTCCTGGTTACTAAGTATGTGGAAGTCATATAAAACATCCCTAATGTTCCTAATGTGAAGAGGTAGCGGGTTTTCTCTAAGATTACGTGTACCCCCCCCCCCCCCCCCCCCCCCCCCCCCCCTCCCCACCCTACCCCAATGTTTGGCATCCAACAGCTGATGATTAAACAAAACTCAATAAGCACTAGTGGTGTTGTTAAACAAAAACTTTTAATTCTGACCTTCTTGAATAGTCTTTTCTTTCTCACATATACACAACAAATTCTTTTAAATACCAGTTTCATATTTCCGGCATTTTCTTTAAATATGATTTACAAACGTGTTTTATATTGTAAGGTGTCCTCATTCTGGAATGTTCTTAAACTAATGATTTATATTAAACAACAATTTAAAGCCGACAAAACAAAGTATTGTTACGAACTAATTAGTAGAGTTCATAAATGTACGAAACACCTGACGTGTGCAACATTTGTGTATGTATCGCGGGTCACATTATACTGGAACAATGTTTGAAGTCAACTGTGATCAAGACTTGTGTATGTATCGCGGGTCACATTATACTGGAACAATGTTTGAAGTCAACTGTGATCAAAACTTGTGTATGTATCGCGGGTCACATTATACTGGAACAATGTTTGAAGTCAACTGTGATCAAGACTTGTGTATGTATCGCGGGTCACATTATACTGGAACAGTGTTTGAAGTCAACTGTGATCAATACTTGTGTATGTATCGCGGGTCACATTATACTGGAACAGTGTTTGAAGTCAACTGTGATCAATACTTGTGTATGTATCGCGGGTCAAATTATACTGGAACAGTGTTTGAAGTCAACTGTGATCAAAACTTGTGTATGTATCGCGGGTCACATTATACTGGAACAATGTTTGTGTAAGTCAACTGGAACAGTGTTTGAAGTCAACTGTGATCAATACTTGTGTATGTATCGCGGGTCACATTATACTGGAACAGTGTTTGAAGTCAACTGTGATCAATACTTGTGTATGTATCGCGGGTCAAATTATACTGGAACAGTGTTTGAAGTCAACTGTGATCAAAACTTGTGTATGTATCGCGGGTCACATTATACTGGAACAATGTTTGAAGTCAACTGTGATCAACAGTTGTGTATGTATCGCGGGTCACATTACACTGGAACAATGTTTGAAGTCAACTGTGATCAAGACTTGTGTATGTATCGCGGGTCACATTATACTGGAACAGTGTTTGAAGTCAACTGTGATCAATACTTGTGTATGTATCGCGGGTCACATTATACTGGAACAGTGTTTGAAGTCAACTGTGATCAAAACTTGTGTATGTATCGCGGGTCACATTATACTGGAACAATGTTTGAAGTCAACTGTGATCAAGACTCAATTATACTGGAACAGTGTTTGAAGTCAACTGTGATCAATACTTGTGTATGTATCGCGGGTCACATTATACTGGAACAGTGTTTGAAGTCAACTGTGATCAAGACTTGTGTATGTATCGCGGGTCACATTATACTGGAACAGTGTTTGAAGTCAACTGTGATCAAGACTTGTGTATGTATCGCGGGTCACATTATACTGGAACAATGTTCAAGTCAACTGTGATCAACAGTTGTGTATGTATCGCGGGTCACATTATACTGGAACAATGTTTGAAGTCAACTGTGATCAAGACTTGTGTATGTATCGCGGGTCACATTATACTGGAACAGTGTTTGAAGTCAACTGTGATCAATACTTGTGTATGTATCGCGGGTCACATTATACTGGAACAATGTTTGAAGTCAACTGTGATCAAGACCTGTGTATGTATCGCGGGTCACATTATACTGGAACAATGTTTGAAGTCAACTGTGATCAAGACTTGTGTATGTATCGCGGGTCACATTATACTGGAACAATGTTTGAAGTCAACTGTGATCAAGACTTGTGTATGTATCGCGGGTCACATTATACTGGAACAGTGTTTGAAGTCAACTGTGATCAAAACTTGTGTATGTATCGCGGGTCACATTATACTGGAACAATGTTCAAGTCAACTGTGATCAACAGTTGTGTATGTATCGCGGGTCACATTATACTGGAACAATGTTTGAAGTCAACTGTGATCAAGACTTGTGTATGTATCGCGGGTCACATTATACTGGAACAGTGTTTGAAGTCAACTGTGATCAATACTTGTGTATGTATCGCGGGTCACATTATACTGGATCAATGTTCAAGTCAACTGTGATCAAGACCTGTGTATGTATCGCGGGTCACATTATACTGGAACAATGTTCAAGTCAACTGTGATCAACAGTTGTGTATGTATCGCGGGTCACATTATACTGGAACAATGTTTGAAGTCAACTGTGATCAAGACCTGTGTATGTATCGCGGGTCACATTATACTGGAACAGTGTTTGAAGTCAACTGTGATCAAGACTTGTGTATGTATCGCGGGTCACATTATACTGGAACAGTGTTTGAAGTCAACTGTGATCAAGACTTGTGTATGTATAGCAGGTCACATTATACTGGAACAGTGTTTGAAGTCAAGTGTGATCAAAACTTGTGTATGTATAGCGGGTCACATTATACTGGAACAGTGTTTGAAGTCAAGTGTGATCAAAACTTGTGTATGTATAGCGGGTCACATTATACTGGAACAATGTTTGAAGTCAAGTGTGATCAAGACTTGTGTATGTATAGCGGGTCACATTATACTGGAACAATGTTTGAAGTCAAGTGTGATCAATACTGTCTAAAATAAAACTAGCAAAGAAGTTTCTTATTCTATCTATCTTTCTTATTCTCTCTCTTTCTTTCTTTTTCGTTCTCTCTTTCTTACTCTCTCTCTCTCTGTCTTTCTGTGTCTCTCTGTCTCTGTCTCTCTTTCTTACTCTCTCTTTCTTACTCTTTCTCCCTCCCTCCCTCCCTCTCTCTCTCTCTCTCTCTCTCTCTCTCTCTCTCTCTCTCTCTCTCTCTCTCTCTCTCTCTCTCTCTCTCTCTCTCTCTCTCTCTCTCTTTCTTACTCTCTCTTTCTTACTCTTTCTCCCTTCCTCCCTCCCTCCCTCTCTCTCTCCCTCCCTCCCTCCCTCCCCCTCCCTCCCTCCCTCCCTCCCTCTCTCTCTCTCTCTCTCTCTCTCTCTCTCTCTCTCTCTCTCTCTCTCTCTCTCTCTCTCTCTCTCTCTCTCTCTCTCTCTCTCTCTCTCTCTCTCTCTCTCTCTCTCTCTCTCTCCCTCTCTGTGTGTGTGTACACACCACTATACAACAAGTCAGGCGTGTTCCACTTACAGAAAACCGCCTCAGTGGACCCAACCTTTGATTGTTGTTTTTCCGTGACAACCAATGCCACACGACTGATATATTAAAGGCCGTGGTATGTGCTGCCCTGTTTGTGGGAAAGTACATATAAAAATCCCTGACTGCTAATAGGAAAATGTAGCGGGCTTTCTATAAGACTACATGCAAAAAAAAATATAAAAAAATAAAAAATGTTTGACATCTCGTAGCCGATGATTAACAAAATAAATGTGATTTAATGGTGTCGTTAAACAAAACACAACTTTAATTATTTGTCCCACTTACAGAACGTCGATGAAGCTAATTATTTATTGTGCGTTTAAATAGGAGAAAGCTGTCTATGCAAATAGAAGAATAGTAAATCACAGGAAGACAATTAAAAACTTATGATCTGAGCTAAATATTGAAATATTAAGAACATAATCGAGATAGCTACTCTGAGACTCTAAGGGGACGGGACGCAGCCCAATGTTAAAGCGCTCGCTCGATGCGCGGTCGGTGTGGGCTATTTATCGTTCCAGCCAGTGCACCATGACTGGTATATAAAAGGCCGTGCTATGTACTGCCCTGTCTGTGGGATGGTGCATATAAAAGATCCCTTGCTGCTAATCGAAGAGAGTAGCCCATGAAGTGGCGACATCGAGTTTCCTCCGTCTATATCTTTGTGGTCCTTAACCATATGTTCGACTTCATATCATAATTAAAATGTGTTGAGTGTGCGGGGTCAAATAACACATTCCTTCCTTCCTTTCTACTCCTTCAGGGCGGGACGTAGCCCAGTGGTAAAGCGCTCCATTGATGCGCGGTCGATTTGGGATCGATCCCCGTTGATAGGGCCATTGGGTTATTTCTCGTTCCAGTCAGTCCACCACGACTGGTATATCAAAGTCCATGGTATGTGTTATCCTGTCTGTGGGATGGTGCATATAAAAGATCCGTTTCTACTACTGAAAAAAAAAATGTAGCGGGTTTGAACTTTCCTCTCTCGGACCACATGTCGTTGATATACCAGTCGTGGTGCAATGGCTGGGGAAATAACCCAATGGGCCGACCAACGGGGAGCGATCCTAGACCGGCTGTGCGTCAGACGAGCGCTTTACCACTGGGCTACGACCCACCCCGGTTGTAAGATAGATTCTCGTCGGTGGACTCGGTGTTTTATTTCCTGGTCACAATCAGTGCCCTACGACCGGTACACCACAAACCATGTCATGCGTGTCCTGTCTTTGAAAAAGAAAATCATAAAAAATATGAATGGTAGAAGTACGGTATCCTATGTGGCGTGTTTCTTCTCTCATTCTAGACTAATGTCGAAATGACTTTATGCTGGACATCAAACAGCCATCTCGTTCCAGCCAAACCCAGTGGACCACGACTGGCATATCAAAAGCCATGGTATGTGCTGTCCTGTATGTGGGATGGTGCATATAAAATATCCCATGCTACTAATGGAAACATGTAGTGGGCTTCCTCTTTAAGACTATGTCAAAATTACCGAATGTTTGAAATTCAATAGCCGATGATTAATAAATCAATGTGCTCTAGTGGTGTTGTTAAACAAAACAAAATTTAACTTTTCAAACAGCCATATTTTAAAAAGGTGTTGGTGTATACGTCTTCATCATCCTCCCGTCGCAACCAGTGCCACACAACTGGTATATCAATGGCCGTGGTATATCAATGCGCTGTCCTGACTGCGGACATACCAGGGCTGTACCCTAATTAAAATCCGGGGGGGGGGGGGGGGGGGGAGGGGATACTTTTTATAAACAAATGAAACACTATACAAATTAAACCCTGAGATGTGTATGCTATTAACAAAAGAAAACAAGTGAGATTCTCAGGGGGTCAACTGCTTCCCCATGCCCCCCCCCCCCCAGGATGGTACGGCCCTGCATGCATATAAAAGATTCCCTTCCCCTAATAAAAAGTAGCGGGTTTCCTCTAAGACTACTAGTGGTGTTGTTAAACAAAAACTTTACACTTTAACTTTCTTGAACATTCCTTTCTTTCTCTCATGTATTCAACAAATGATTTAAACGCCAATTTCATATTTCCTGCATTTGTCTTTAAATGTGGCAAAAAGAAGAAGAAGAAGAAAAAGAAGTCTCTTCCGTTGTAAGGTGTCGACGTATAATTGTGGCCTGTTCTTAAACGTAATGATTTAAAAACAATTTAGAAAAACGAACTAATGTGTAGCTTTCATAAATGTACGAAAAATCTAATGTGTGCAACATTTGTGTATGTATCACGGGTCACATTAGAAAAAAGAAAAAGAAAGAAATGTTTTATTTAACGACGCACTCAACACATTTTGTTTACGGTTATATGGCGTCAGACATATGGCCAAGGACCACAAAGATATTGAGAGAGGAAACCCGCTGTCGCCACTTCATGGGCTACTCTTATCGATTAGCAGCAAGGGTTCTTTTATATGCACCATCCCACAGACTTGATAGTACATACCACGGCCTTTGTTACACCATTTGTATTTCAATGCTTTCACCAGTAGAGTGCGTTCTTGGAGACCCTGTGTGAGTGGTCCCTATCCATTATGTACCAAAAACTTTGTTTATTCGACTACTTATGACTCGCCATTCGGAAAAAATCAATTTAGGAAAATTCGGCCCCAAAATTATTTTTTTCACTTATTCACCAAATATTTTGGCCAAGGACTAACATAAATTTACCTATAATTCGCCCAAGCAGTGCGTACATACGATACATACATTTGCCTTGAGATGTACACATTTTATTTTAAGGGGTGGGGTGAAGTAGATGTCAGAACACGTATATCAATGCTTTCACCAGTATAATGCGTTCTTGTATGGCGGTAATTGCCTCACATCGGGCAACGGGCAACTCTATTAACGTGCCCCTATCCACAAGGGTTCAGGCACGCCCGCCCCGGATCTAGCCCCTGACTTCGCCAGTGACCACCTCCGGGGCGGGAGGGCCTCACATACCGACTTCTAGAAAGGGTTCTGATATTTATAGAGTAGAGGAAACCATGAGTGAGTGGTCCCGATCCATTATGGGCATGGGCAACTGTATTAACGTGCCCCTATCCACGAAGGTTCAGGCACGCCCACTACGGATTTAGCCTCTGACTTCGCCAGTGACTAACTCCGGAGCAGGGGGTGGGAGGGTAAGTTTGAGGTGGACGGAATTTGGAAAAAAGCCATTTAGTAAGGTCAACACGAGCGCGGACCAAATAGCAGACACTTCGCAAACTTGAAGTAACACCGAGTGGGAGCCGTGCTCTGATTGGCTGAATTTCAATTCCTCGGTGAAGCCTCGGTGAAGACTCGGTGAAGTCTACAAAGAGTAACTGCATCCAAAAACATGTCTGGACTCTAACATTTGACCCAAAATAGTTAAGAATGCTCAGCCGAAAGGTTTTTAAGGTGATTTTGAGCGATAGATCGGGCGCCAAAGTAAAATGCGTTAGACTATTTATAAAAAAATAAACATAAAGTTTTGAACTCGATCAAAAATGTTTAAAGTCTAACTAGCCCAATAAAAGAGGTTGGTACTCACGGAGACTCTGGAATCGTATTTGGGCAGGAACTGGTGGAACTCTGGTGTCCCCAAGGCTTTGGCAGTCTTAGGGTACTGCTCACCGCCGAAGAGCTTCTTCAGGATGCGATTGATTGAAACGTTATCCATCTCGGTGAGCAGCAGGGCCTGGTTGTAGAGTTGTCCCTTGCGATATGTCACTAGCAGACACTCGATTCCATCGTTTAAGCTGATGATGTGGCTTTCGTGCTGTCCTTCGCCGTGAGGGATCTGTCGAAATCCCGGTTCGTGCGGGGGACAGAGAAAATTGTCCCGATGTTTGATGCCATTCCTGAAGCATCGGGCGTATCGCTTGTCCAGGTGGCCGTGAAGCGTCCAGGTTTGAGTGCCTTCCACTGGTTCCGCCCCTTTGGGGGGCGGCGGCGGTTGTTGAGGTGGGTCCCTGCTGGTGGTGGTCGCAGTCGTCTCGGCCTTCCTCTTACCAACGGCTGGTTGGGCCGAACTCCGGGCGTGCTCCTCCTTGGCAGCACGGTCTAGTTCCGGAGTTGAAGTGAAGTGGCGGATAGGGAGCCTAACCGCCAACTCCGGGAACATAGGTTCAAACGGAGTTGGCGGTGGCGTAGTCGGCCGTGTGGTTTCTGTCCAGAGCTTGTCCGACTTCTTCCTCTCGGTCGCAGGCTGGGCTGTGGGCGGTTTCACAGAAGGAGCCGCCACCAGCGGTTTAGCCGCTGGCTTTGCAACCCCCCCCCCCCCCCCCCCGTTCCTTCCCTGGCGCGCTTTTCCTCTTCCTATGCCTTCCTCTCTTCGGAGATGGTGGGTCCCCGTACACCAAGGTCACGGAAGCCCGTGACCCGGTGTACGATACCCGGTACTCTAACAGCATTCCGTAGGACTTGAGCAATCCCCCCAGGTGGGGGGGGGGGGGGGGCAGATCGAGAGAACAAGGGCTGACGTCCGTCTTCATCGAAAGAAAGTACAGAATGCGATCCATTATGTACCAAAACTTTGTTTATTCGACTACTTATAACTTATCGTGCGGCAAAACTCAATCTTGGAAAATTCGGCTGTAATTAGTGGCTGTATATTAAAAATAACACGATTTTTTTCTTCTTCTACTATTAAGAGAAATGGAAGCAGTCTAAACTCCAGATTCTGTACGGATGCTATTTCTAGTTGGACCTGACTTGGCGAGCTGCAGAAAGCTTCTCATTAATATATAATTTGTACACATACCCTGTACACAACTAGGGTGGGGTTACTAAAATCGAAGAATGGGAAGTCCATTATTTTTGATAATATTTTTGATGGATTAGACTGTTTAATTTTAAACAATGGTTGTAACACTCATATATAGAGGCGGGATTTAGTTGAGTGCTCGCTTGAGGTGCTTGCGTCGCAGGATCGAACCACCTCGGTGGATCCATTTAGCTGCTTGGTTTTGTTTTCTCGTTACAACAAGTGCATCACAACTGGTCAAAGGCTGTGGTATGTGTTTTCCTGTCTGCGGGAAAGTTCATATAAAAGATCCCTTACTGTATTAGGAAAAATGTAGCAGGTTTCCTCTGATGACTACGAGTCAGAATTACCAAATGTTTGACACCCAATAGCCGATGATTAATTAATCAATGTGCTCTAGTGATGTCGTTAAACAAAAGGCGTCATGTATCTAGGAGGTATTCAGGACAATGTTTATTGTTACTTGGGGGAGACCTGAATGTTAAACTTAAACGGGTTGTTTTTGTTTAACGACACCACCAGAGCACATTCATTTTATTAATCATCGGCTACTGGATGTCAAACGTTTGGTCATTTTTGGCATATAGTCTTAGAGTGGAAACTCGCTACATGTTTCAATTAGTAGCAAGGGATCTGTGTGTGTGTGTGTGTGTGTGTGTGTGTGTGTGTGTGTGTGTGTGTAATGAAGTTGGATTTTTCCAAGAAAGAATGTCCTAAAAATGTTTCATGTAGATATTTTCAGTTGGTGGTGCTCGCTAACAAACTTGGTTGCAGTGGATGAAAGAAAGAAAGAAAGAAATGTTTTATTTAACGACGCACTCAACACATTTTTATTTACGGTTATATGTCGTCAGACATATGGTTAAGGACCAAACAGATATTGAGAGGAAACCCGCTGTCGCCACTTCATGGGCTACTCTTTTCGATTAGCAGCAAGAGATCTTTTATATCACTATACCACAGACAGGGTAGCACATACCACGGCCTTTGATATACCAGTGGTGGTGCACTGGCTGGAACGAGAAACGGCGCAATGAGGCCATCGACGGGGATCGATCTCACACCGACCGCGCATCGAGCGAGCGCTGTGCCACTGAGCTACGTCCCGCAACTTGAACGAATGATACAAGTTCCCCAAAATGTTGCCATGGTTTCTCCATAACTGACTCTACTATATCAAAGGCCGTGGTATGTGCTATTCTGCCTGTGGCATGGTGCATATAAAATAATTACCTAATGGTTGACATCCAATAGCTGATGGTTAATCAATTAATGTGCTCTAAAGGTGTTGTATTATACATGTACATATATCAATACCTGGAAAATATTTTTTGTTTTCCATAATATCTACAAAAGTAAATTTTTGTTTTGTTTACCGACACCACTAGAGCACATTGATTTATTAATCATCGGCTATTGGATGTCAACAGTTGGTAATTTTGACATATAGTCTTAGAGAGGAAACCCGCTACATTTTTCCATTAGTAGCAAGAGATTTTTTATATGCACCATCCCACAGACATGACTGCACATACCACGGTCTTTGATATACCAGTCGCGGTGCACTGGCTGGAAAGAGAAATATCGCAATGGATCCACCGACGGGAATCAACCCCAAACCGACCACACATCAAGTAAGTGCTTTACCACTGGGCTACGTCCCGCCACTCTTTACAAAAACCACTTTCCTCAAAATATAAATAAATATTATGTAAGTACATCTGTGTATAGTCTTGCAATAGAAACTGGAAGATATAACAATACGGAGAAATAAATATTATGTAAGTACATCTGCGTATAGTCTTGCAATGGAAACTGGAAGATATAACAATACGGAGAAATAAATATTATGTAAGTACATCTGCGTATAGTCTTGCAATGGAAACTGGAAGATATAACAATACGGAGAAATAAATATTATGTAAGTACATCTGCGTATAGTCTTGCAATGGAAACTGGAAGATATAACAATACGGAGAAATAAATATTATGTAAGTACATCTGCGTATAGTCTTGCAATAGAAACTGGAAGATATAACAATACGGAGAAATAAATATTATGAAAGTACATCTGTGTATAGTCTTGCAATAGAAACTGGAAGATATAACAATACGGAGAGAAAGCATAGAGTGTGTAAACTTTGTAATGTGAATGCTGTTGAAGATGAGTATCATTGTATTTTGGTCTGCCCTTTCTACAATACTGTCAGATGCAGGTATATAAAACCAAATTCGTACACCAGACCATCCTCTTTTAAATTAATACAGCTATTGTCCATTTATAATGTAAAGCAGCTAATACCACTGTGTAAATATTTACTAGGGGCAACCACGAAGAGACATGATATGTAAGTGGAGTATATACATTCTCTTTATTATATAAACTCTTTGTTACATTGATAAATTTTATTACATTTTATATTGAATATTTTCATCATTTTCCATACAATGTAAATTGTTTTCGTCGTTTAATAATATATGTGTTATATTTTAACGTTTGTAATGCCTATGAACTGTATGTTTACCGCTAATAAAGTATATATAATATATTATGCAGTGGCGGATCCAGAAAATCCATTTAGGGGGCCCAAGTGACATGAGGCGGATTGCTAAGGGAACTTTTTTTTTGGGGGGGGGGGGGTGGAGGGGATCGTAAAAAAAATGAAAATTGATATGTAATAACATTATAACTGTCGCACAATTTAGGGGGGGGGGGGCGGGCCCCAGCACACACCCTCCCAGATCCGCCTCTGTAATATGTTAAATATAACAAACTTGTAAGTTGTTAAACCACATGTACCAAACAGCCACGCAGAGAGATATTGCATCAATTATAATTCAAGCCAAATTAACCTGAACTGAACTGAACTGTATTAACACTCAGGCCGTAGTCTACGGCATGTGGGGATATATATTAAAAACTTCAAAATCTAAAATTTGAATAAAGTCAATGAGTGTTGAAAGCAGGTATTTTTCAGGAATAAATATTGTAATGGCAATGTCGACACTCCATTTGAAGCTCATCACAGCCCACGTGACCCGATCCATAGCAAGTGCACAGCACCATTAAGGCAAAAGTGGTTTTGCACGTGCCACACAAACAAAAAACCCACAACCATTAACCGGTAGTTCTGTGTTGTTCTCCAAAACCAGCGATCCATCAAAATACACGTGCTCTCAACAATAAATAAAATGGTAAAACCACCAACAAACACACGTCTTCATTTGCTACTTTCCAGACGACCCAACTTATTTTCTTGTCCCTACCACCGAACGAAGACACCGTGTAGAACATGGACAATGAAAGGCATCTGTCTGGACCCAAGACACGATATATCTCATGGGCAGCCAGGTGTCGAAACTTCTTTCCAGTACCAGACGCCACCCAGAGTTCAGGGATATTGAGCATTTAAACAGTTGCTATGGCTAGAACCAAGACAACAGTGTTTTCTTCATTAACAGCATCAGCTACACGAAGCAATATTCATGTGTCTGCTTCCTCTTGGGTGCATGGGGCTATACTGGTGACATATCTTGGCTGTTTGTATAGGATATTTTGAAGATGTGTGCCAGGACTAGCTCTGGGTGTGCAGGACGTTTCACCAAATTATCTATCAAACTTCCAAAATAGTAGAAACTATTATATTTTCCAAAATAATATCAATTATTACATAAGAATAAGTTCGCAATATTAAAATAAAATTTGCCAATTGTTTTTAAAATTCCCAAAATTTGCGAATTTGGCGAGTGCCAGACCTAGCCCTGTGTGCACATTGCCTGACACTCCGTTTCCAATCATAATTTTCACCAGTCCGCTGCACTATTATCATTCATCTTTCAAGGGTTCTGGCAGGAGTGCATGAAGAAGTGTATTCTACAATATGAATTTTAACAAATGTTTTAAAGAATGACTAGAGCATCTATTTATCTATCTATCTATCTATCTATAATATATGTATGTGTATAATATATATGTTTATGTATATGTGTGTATATGTATGTATGTATGTATGTATGTATGTATGCATGTATGTATGTATATATGTATGTATGTATGTATATAACATAACTGTTTTAATTTGGAATGACGTGACTATTTGACATTTGTTAATGATACAAGTATTTCAGCAGCGGATCCGAGGGGTGGGGGTGATAAGTTTTATTCTGTCCTTTTTTGCAGTACATCTGCTTGACTCGGAAACATGAACTGAGTTCATAAAATATATATATATATTTTTTGGAAATTGCACATCCACTTGTCCCAAACTAGGGGAAATGATGACATGGCCCATATTCTTTTCTTTTCTTTAATTTATATTTTCTTTTGACGTCCTCCGATAGCAACCCTATGGTTTATTCAGTATGGGACTCTTTCTTCAAGAAAGTCAGCAAACAGCCATGCGAATAATTTCATAGTAGAATAATTAAAAAGGAAACATCGCAATGTGCTGTGTTGTGTTGTGTTTTACTATGCTGTGTTATGTGTTATGTTGTGTTTTATTATGATGTGTTGTGTTTTACTGTGATGTTGTTTTACTGTTATGTGTTTTTACTGTTCTGTGTTGCTTTACTATGATATGTTGTCTTTTCTTTTTCTATGTGTTATGCTGTGTTTTACTTCTGCGTTGTTTTGTTTATGCTGTGTTTTAATGTTCTGTGTTGTGTTTTACTGTCCTGTGTTGTATGTTTTACTATGGCAAGTTGCGTTCTGTTTTACTGTGCTGTTTTGTGTTGTGTTTTATTATGCTGTTTTTTACTAAGCTGTGTTGTGTTGCGTTTTAATAGGTTGTGTTGTGTTTTTCTATGCTGTAATGTTGGGTTTCCCTATACTGTTATGTTGTGTTTTAATATTTTGTGCTGTGTTTTACTGTGCTATGTTTTAATATGCTGTGTTGTTGTACTATGGTTAGTTATGTTGTGTTGTATTATCCTGTGTTGTGTCGTGCGTGTTACTATGGCGAGTTATTCTGTTGTTTTCCCCATGTTGTATTGTGCTGTAGTATGTTATTTTACTACGCTGTTTTCTATAGTTTTTTTTGTTTTTTTATTATGCTGTTATGTTGTGGTTGTCTATGCTGTATTGTGTTTTAATGTTATTTTGTGTTTTTCTATGGAGCGTTGTGTTACTATTAAGTGTTATTTGTGTTTTACTATGCTGTGTTGTTTTACTATGGTGCGTTGTTGTGATTTATTATTCTGTGTTGTGTTATTTTACTATGCTGTGTTGTTTTCTTTTACTATGCTGTGCTATGTTTTACTGCTGTGTTGTGATGTTTTCTATGCTGTGTTATGTTGTGTTTTAATAAGTTGTGCTGTGTTTTATTGTTGTGTTGTGTTGTTTTTCTATACTGTTACGTTGTATTTTAATATGGTGTGTTATGTTTAATATGATGTGTTGTGTCTTAATATGGTGTGTTGTGTTTAATATGATGTGTTGTGTTTAATATGGTGTGTTGTGTTTAATATGGTGTGTTATGTTTATTATGGTGTGTTATGTTTAATATGGTGTGTTGTGTCTTAATATGTTTCTTGTGTTTTACTATGCTATGTTTTGTATTTCTATGTTGTGTTGTATTGGGGTTTTTTTTTTATAAATCTGTCTTGTGTTGTGTTATTTTTGTTGTTGCTTTGTGTTGTGTTGTGTTGCGGTGCAAGAAGGATGGAATCTCCATTGAAAAATCTTCTCGGGAGTGGCTGTCCTCCTACGGATAAGACACTAGATATAGATTCACTATTTTGACAAATTCCCATTCGCAGAGATGCGGACCTGGTCACGTATTATAGTTTTATCGTTCAGATTTACAAATAGCATCTATAACCGCTGTGTGGTACACAGAGGCAGATCTAGGGGGCTCACAGGCACCCCCCCCCCCCCCTTAAATTTTGCGACAGTTATAATTTTATTATATATTAATTTTAATTTTTTTAACGATCCCCCTCAAACCTCCCCAAATGTTCCCTTGGCATTCCGCCTCATGTCACTGGGACCCCATAAATGGATTTTCTGGATTCGCCACTGGTATAGATAAAGCAATTCTAATGCATGGGACAAAATGCATCACAATGATGATTCATTATTTTTCTTGCCCACTTAATTAAACAAAACATTTGAAAAGTAAAACTAAAATGTTTTTTCTTGACCCATACAAACTCATTTAATCATACGTACAAAAATAGGGTTCACATTATGCAACGACAAACATATTACAACCTTACCATAAATATAAAGTAAAAAACATTAATTTGTTAAACTATTTTTAAAGCAATAATACAACGTAAACTTTCAATGAGTAATTCAACAGAATTCTGATAAACATTCGTATTTAAAGATCGTCTAGCGCTAGGACCAGACAGATTTATTTATCCCCGTGCAAAGCCTGCTAATTTAGTCCAGCCCACAAGAATATTGCCTTGCGTGTGGTCCCCCCCCCCCCCCCCCCCCCCCCACTATGTCATCTTGTCTTTTGTTGTTGTTGGTTTTTGTGTAGTTTTGTGCGGGGTTTTTGTGGAGGGGGGGGGGGTGTCGGTTGTTTTTTGTGAGTGTTTTTGTTTTGTTTTATTTTTATTTTATTTTATTTTTTTTTAAATTTCGGGGGGGGTGGAGGGGTGGAATTACTATGTTACAAGCTCGGGGTTTTCACCTCATTTCTCCATTCCAACTGTCTCCGCTCCACTGTCCGTTTGAGTCACACTTAGCTGAACTGCTGTTTCCAAACAACTGGAACAAGTCGTTACACTCCACAGACGCTTGTATATATATTTGTGTATATGTATATATGTATATATGTATATATATATATATATATATATATATATATATATATATATATATATATATATGTGTGTGTGTGTGTGTGTGTATATATATATATATATACACACATATATATATATATATATATATATATATATATATATATATATATATATATATATATATATATATATATATATATATATATATACATGTATATATATAGGTTGACTATACTAAATAAAATCCCATAGGCGACCAAGCTAACACTATATTAACCAAAGTACGATACATAAATAGAGAATAATACATGAGTGGCCGTTAAATACCATTTATCTCTCAACGAGTTTGTTTTAAAATGTATCTAACGAGCGAACGCGAGTTTGATACGCTTTGTAAATGAGTTCTGAGATAAATGGTATCTAACGGACATGGATGTATTATTCTGTGTCTTACATATCCTCACAAAAACTAGGTTTTAAGCAAATTTTAACATCTTTTTCGACTAAAAGTTATTTACAGCCGTTGCACTTGTAGCTGACTTGAGCGTCAAAGACACATGATTGTCAGGTTAACTATACGTCACAGTCTAATCGATTTCCATCGTGTAGTTTTTCATTGGGTGTATGACATTGGTGATCGGGTCATCACCTAGGAGCAGCCAGTCATATGTCTTGAAATTGTTAACACACGTACACGTGTTAACAACCATGTGTAACTAAAAATAACGCATGGTGTTCTCGCCAACGGGTGTGTAAGAAATATCAGTACTACAACCCCTACCTCAAAGTATTAACTGAAAAAAATGGTACCTTTCATGTTTCAAGCACAAGGCTACTTGACGCAGTTCTACCAGATGAAAAAAAAATTGAAACTAGTTGAAAGTAATCGTTTTTACAACAGACGCATTTATCACCAATGGCAGAACTTGTGGTATTAACTGTTTTATCAAACTTTAGGTGCACCTCACCTCGAACTTTGACCTAGCCGGATGTTATTTGGTTTAGTACTACCTACCTACCTACCTACCTAAATATCCACACACACACACACACACACACCCACACACACACACACTTATTTATTTATATAGTCTAGTCAATCTAAGTGATTTTGTGGTGTACCCAAAAAAAATTGCAATCAAAAACAATTCTTCAGAATTCATTTAAGGATTATCCTTAGAATAACATATTAAAACTCCAAAAAGGTCTTCCATTGGGAAATTTGACTAATTTGCATAAATCCAACATGACGGCTAGTGTATTGAATTTTGCAATATATATATGATGGAATCTAGACAACATTTATGAGCCGTTCAAACAATAAAAATAGTTTTGGGTGGATGGGGAACTTGTTTAATAAATTCCTAGTTTGATCAAATACTTCCTCCATTTACATAATTTCAATATGGCCACCAAAATATCTCTGAATAGGCAATTTTGCATCTACATATATGTTGTTCCAAGATCTTGAAGTTGTTTACATACTATTTTGAGATGAGGAAAATATTCCACACAATAAAGAAACTCCTAGTTTTATCGGATTGCATAATTCCAATATGACTGCCAAAGTACGTAAAAATAGGCAGTTGTGCTATATATCGGTGTCGTCTACATATTATTTCTCAATGATCTTGAATTTGTTTACATAAAAGTTGGAGATAGTGAAGCTATTTTACATAATGATGTATTAATTATAGTTTTCTTTGTTCACATAAATCTAAAATGGATGTCACATGTAACATTTCAAAGATAGCTTGTGCATAGTTTTTCATCTCTTTTGTGAAACTTGCACATTTATAATTTTTTCATTCTTTTAGATGAAGTGACGGGTTTCACAGCCGTTGTGGCAGTACTCACGACGTGTGTCACCGGTGGGGCAGTACCCACGACGTGTGTCACCGGTGGGGCAGTACTCACGACGTGTGTCACCGGTGGGGCAGTACTCACGACGTGTGTCACCGGTGGGGCAGTACTCACGACGTGTGTAGTACTCACGACGTGTGTCACCGGTGGGGCAGTACTCACGGCGTGTGTCACCGGTGGGGCAGTACTCACGACGTGTGTCGCCGGTGTGGCAGTACTCACGACGTGTGTCACCAGTGGGGCAGTACTCACGACGTGTGTCACCGGTGGGGCAGTACTCACGACGTGTGTCACCAGTGGGGCAGTACTCACGACGTGTGTCACCGGTGGGGCAGTACTCACGACGTGTGTCACCGGTGGGGCAGTACTCACGACGTGTGTCACCGGTGGGGCAGTACTCACGACGTGTGTAGTACTCACGACGTGTGTCACCGGTGGGGCAGTACTCACGGCGTGTGTCACCGGTGGGGCAGTACTCACGACGTGTGTCACCGGTGGGGCAGTACCCACGACGTGTGTCACCAGTGGGGCAGGATATGCTCATCTTTCGCGAACATTTGGAGTGAGTTCAACCAGACCGAGCAGAAAAAACGTCCGTTATATTGGTTTATGTGCTTCACGGTAAACCAAATGGCCACGTCGGGAACCAATCAAATAGTTCGCGAACGTCATGTTATGACAGCGATTCATGAGTGCGTATTCCAATGCACTCTGTCCGGTGCTAGTTTTTGATTTCGTAAACTAGTCTGGGAGTGGCAGTCCTCTTTGTTTTACTAGTCTGGGAGTGGCAGTCCTCTTTATTTTACTAGTCTGGGAGTGGCAGTCCTCTTTGTGGCGGTGCAAGAGGGATGCAATGTGTCCTCGGGAGGTTCTCCTATGGACGAGGCACTAGATAGAGATTCATGGAATCAACCAGTTTTGTCAAAATACCCTTTCGACTCTCCATTGTGCATAGATACAGTCGTGATCGCGCATTACGGTTTTGGTAATTAGAATGTACATGCATAGAATCATTTATAAACAAAGTCCAAGATCTTCGAAAAATCATATAGAGGCCAATATACGGCAATATTGCCTATTTGAATGTATACTGGTGGCCATATTGGAATTAAGCGAATGATGAAAGTGTTCAATAAAAGTAGGAATATAATTATTGTGTGGAATAGCTTCCTCATCTCCAGAAAATAGGTAAAAAGATCGCGGAAAAATTATATATGTAGACGCAAAATTGACTATTTAAAGATATTTTGACGGCCATATTGCAATTATACAAATAAAGGAAGTGTCGGATCAAACTAGAAATTTATTAAACAGCTTTCAGATCCATTCAAAACCATTTTTATTGTTTAAAACTGTTCTCTACATTCCATCACATTGCAAAATTCAACATCTTTTATATGCACCATCCCACAGACAGGATAGCACATACCACGGTCTTTGATATACCAGTCATGGTGCACTGGCTAGAACGAGAAATAGCCCAATGGGCGCTCAATATCTCATGGCATTGTGAAAGAAATATTCGAAAAACTATATGTGGGACAGACAGACGAGCAGACGGACGGACGGATATGAAATCTATGGTCCCCTCTGGCTGGTCTGGTAGGGGACTAAAACCAAGAAAAGGATATACGAAAAAAGAAAGGACAAAAGAAAACTGGAAGAGAAAAATTAGGGAAGAGTACAAAGAAGACATAAAACACACCTTTGACACCGACATATCCGTGCGCGGCTCCGAACTCTGTTCCAATGTCGCAGTGTGTAGAACATGTTCCGTTGTCATCATCATACGTGAAGAGAACACACTTGGTTATCACTTGAACAAACTTGAGAACAAAACAGCCGACTCGGGACCACGCCATTCCAAAGATCACGAGTATTCTATATCACGGGAACACTGAACACTTTTCGAAACAATTTCTGTTCGCCCGAAATTGTCTGTGTTATGACAAGAATGAAAAATGTTTTAAACATACCTTTATACATACTTGTGAAAAGCATATATTCATTTGATAATTATATGAACTAGGTTTGGTAGAAGCATGTTAAAACATTAACTTGTTTCAGAACACACTCAGCATAGGTATTCTTGTGTTGTACATATTTAGTTTCTTGTGGTTCGACAGTATAGTCCGTACACAAAAATCAAAGTTATAGTTCTGAAAATGCGCAAACCTGTTAAGTTGGTAGTTTGACATCCAATTAAAAACATGGGTGTTTTTTTGTGGTATTGTTTTAATAATCGAAGTCTCTAACGTTGTGTTCCAATGATCTAGTATTAAAAATGCATAGCTTACATTCAGATATTATTAATCTAATTAAACAACAAGAAATCGATGGAAATGGTGGTATAGTGAGTAACACGCATATGTGTTAGTGGGATGGGTTGGTTGTTTGTGTTTTTACAGGAAGTGTGTGTGTGTGTGTGTGGGGGGGGGGGGGGTGACGGCAGTAAATCTTAAGGCAGAGATGAATTGTACTTGTAGAATGCAAGAAATTGCATTTCAGGACATCTAGTTTTCAAAGGTTTACGGGGAAGCATACCACCGAACCCCCTAAAACTTTGCTTTGCGACCTCAATCTCAGTCAGCCCCCCCCCCCCATGTTTAATTGCTTCCGCCGTGCCGGAGGGGGGATATGTGGGAGTATGTGTGTGTGTGTGCGCGCGCGCGTGTATGTGTGAGTGTGTGTGGTAATATAGAATACTAAATGAGCTTGTCTGTCATACCATTAAATGATTTTTATGAAATGAGTGAACAGTGTTGGTATCTGACGAGCGAAAGCGAGACAGATACCAACACTGTTCACGAGTTTCATAATAACTGTATGACAGGCAAGCAAGTTTAGCATTTTATTTATTACAAACGAACTGCAAACAAACCGCTACGCAGAAGTAAGTAGATGTCGAGATCTACTACATGTTATTTTTCTACGAATTGGGTCAGCAGGTGATCTACGTCACGCTCGCGTTACATCGATATTACACTATAGTAGTGTCGGAAATAGAATAAAAAATATTTTCGTCAATTATTTTTTTCATGTTAAACTTTTTTAATATTTTGTAAATACCTATTTAATGATACTCTACCTAATTTAGCATTCACTTGTTTTGGCTCTCACTGATGTACAAGGTGGTGTTTACTCTTGTAATTAAAATAAAGATGTCGGTAAACAGGTAATTTGTGACCTTTATTGGAACAGACTATAACACATTTTGATCATATGTGTCGATTTCATTTACCCTTAAACAAACCTTTAATTTAAAACTGATCATTTTAAATTGCAGCATAATGACAAACATATTTATTGAATATAAATTCAATATAAGTACATTCGAAATTTACACAATCTTGCAACCACTTAAAGGTGCTATATCATAGTTATATGTGAACATCTGTTTGTGATAAAGATTCTCCAATAAAAATGTATTTTCTACTAGTAGATAAATTTATTTCCTATAATCAGTTATGGGCATATAGTTAAAGGCGTCTTCTTTAAATGTTAAATCAAAAGTTTATTAAGAAAATGATTTGCAATAGCTGTCATTATGCAACATTGAGATAGCACCTTTAATACCGGAAAAATAGATCACAAACTCCGAATTGTTCTTTACAGTTTTGCTGAAAAGTTGCTTATAAATGACTTATAATTTTGTTTTGGAGAGGGATATAGGGGTAAACCATCATCAGAAACAGTCCCTCACATATTGTACATAACAGCAATGAAATTGACACATGTTGACCAAAATATGTTATAGTCTCTTCCAATAAAGTGCACAAATCACCTGTTTACTGACATCTTTCTTTTAATTTCAAGAGTAAACACCACGTTATACATCAATGAGAGCCTAAACAAGTAAATGTTAAACTAGGTAGAGTATCATTAAATAGATATTTACAAAATATTTACTTATCAGTTTATTATGTAAGAGATAATCGACGAAAATCATTTTTATTCTATTTCCGACAGTACTATAGTTAGATAATGAGTAATTGTTATGACATGAGCAATATCTTACACTGGTATGTAATAAAGGCACATATGTTTGGTCTGTCGTCGCTGAACTAAGAAAACCTCGTATCTGCACTTTTGGCGATTTTCACTTTGTTATTCTTTTAGAAGTAGAAATATATTATATGTGTTTTGTCAAAAGCTCATACATGTTCAGGCAATGGAAAGTAGCCTAAAGAAAAATGTCAAGTAAGTAAAACACGTATTTAAAAACAACTAGTTCATGAAAACTTCGTATCTACCACTTGATTACTTTTATTCCTCTCATACTTCGACCTTTTCTTTCAGGTAAAGGTAAATTGTTAGTGACCAAAGTGTCTATATTGCAGTGGTGGACTTTGGTCAAGAAAAAAAGTCGCCACATTGGTTTTAAAAAATCGCCACTTTCAGAATTGTGTGGCCACTTAAGAAAAAACATCGCCACATTTATTTTACATAACGATCAATTTACAAAATGTCTTTTTGTACTTTTATATGTATTACATCAAATACATGGCAGATATATAAACATTTCAAGCACATTCATCTCAAAACTATTACTTTTTAATATATCAAGTAATAATCCAGGAACCTGTCGGTTTAGTGGGGGAAAAAAGGAGACAAATTAATACATCCAAAAATATAATTAGGGTCGGCTCTTCTTTCTAGGTAAGGTCGTGTTCCCGGAAAAATACTAGTTTTATTTTTAGGCCTAAAACAAAACATGTCATTCAATATTTGTATATTTACATGAAATACATGACACATTGATCTTAAAACAATAATACTGTATTAGTTTATCGTAAGCAGATACGTGTGTATGACGTTTAGCAGGGAGGGGGTATGTCTAGACTGGCGACCAACGTTTATAACGGGATCGAGTCATGCTCCCTCGAAAAATATATTTAGAAAAAAAGAAAATGTGCTTGAGCAGGGAGGGGTTTTGAACCCCAAACCCTCCCAAAATGAGCACTGCAGCCAGGTCGGTTTCAGTGTAAAACGAAAAAGGAGGCAGTCTGATTTTGCAAGGTTTCTCGGTTTTTTAAGTTTGGAATCAGGTCGAAAAGTTCAGGTGATTTGGACGTTAATTTTGAACAGTTCGGCCGAAATAAAATGGTTGGATTTTTTGGGGTGTAAATTTACCACCAATGACTATCCCATAATAAGATTTACTTCCAATAATATTTTTGATTCAGAATTATACAAAGGGATATATCGTATTGTGTTCAGTGCAGGTCAACAGTAAGATGCCATATTCGTCAAGCCTGATTAGTGATTCTTTGTTTTGCCATGAGAGTGGACAACAAATGGGAACACTTTCAAAAGTATCTCGTCAGAATCTAACCGGCCTCGGTGGCGTCGTGGTTAGGCCATAGGTACTGGGTTCGGATCTCAGTCGAGTAATGGGATTTTTAATCCAAATACCGACTCCAAACCCTGAGTGAATGCTCCACAAGGCTCAGTGGGTAGGTGTAAACCACTTGCACCGACCAGTGATCCATAACTGGTTCAACAAAGGCCATGGTTTGTGCTATCCTGCCTGTGGGAAGCGCAAATAAAATATCCCTTGCTGCTAATCGGAAAGAGTAGCCCATGTAGTGGCGACAGCGGGTTTCCTCTCAAAATCTGTGTGGTCCTTAACCATATGTCTGACGCCATATAACCGTAAATAAAATGTGTTGAGTGCGTCGTTAAATAAAACATTTCTTTCTTTTCTCGTCAGAATCTGATGTCAAGCGCTCTGACAATATGCAATATGCTCAGCTGTCTGGAGCTGGATTACGTTCATATAACAAGACAACAGAAATCTACATGTAGCAATAAATAAAGAACAATAAAACTAATTTCATGCATTATTCACCGATAACGTGACCAGACAGATCAGAAGATTAGCTAATGGTTGAAATTATTATTTGTTACTGGATACTAAAACTCAGCTCGTATTCATTTAATTTTCTATTTAAAAAAGAATAATTGCCACATTGATTATTTTGTCGCCACTGTTATATTTTATCGGAATTGACGATTATAGTGACCGACAGGCCGAGCACTGATATTGTATATGTACATATTATATATTCAACTGGTGGTCAAGGAAAAGAAGTGTATGCCTACCAGGATTTTCCGTATTTAAGGTCCAAGCTTAAATACAAAACAAAAAACCACCATGGAGAAGATAAAAGTTTTATCTAAAATTAAGCCTGGGACTTAAATTAAGAAGCTGAAGAATATTTTTGCTACACATGGACATATAATAAAAAGAGGAAATGTCCAAGTTAGGGTAGCAGCAGACAACATGTTTCAATACCATTATGTAGGACGGGGGGGGGGGGGGGGGGGGGGGGGGGGGGGGGGGGGGGGGGGGGGGGGGGGGGGTGGGGGGGGGCAATTATTAGACTTTCAACTGATGTGGGGCGGGACGTAGCGCAGTGGTACAGCGCTTGCCTGGTGCGCGATCGATCTAGGATCGATTGCCGTCTGTGGGCCCATTGGGCTATGTCTCGTTCCGGCCAGTGCTCCATAACTAGTGTAGCAAAGGCCGTGGTATGTACTATCCTGTCTGTTGGATGGTGCATATAAAAGATCCCTTGCTGCTAATCGAAAAGAGTAGCCCATGAAGTGGCGATAATTGTTTCCTATCTCGACTTGAATTTTTATACTGATGTTGATAATCACTTCATGTTTTGCTTTTACCATAGTTTGACACCCAATAGCCGATGTATTTTTCGTGCTGGGGTGTCGTTAAACATTCATTCATTCATTCACTCTCAATATCTGTGTGGTCCTTAACCATATGTCTGACGCCATATAGCCGTAAATAAAATGTGTTGAGTGCGTCGTTAAATAAAACATATCCTTCCTTCTACTGCGGCAGGGCAGAGGTTATATATATTCTAGACACCTTTCTCATACGTTTGTGTTATTTCATTAAAAAAAATCAGGGAACCTTACAAACATGGAGACAAAAAAATATAATAAAATAAAATAAATAAATAATATAGTCTAGAGAAAACCTGCTACATTTTCCCATTAATAGCAAGGGATCTTCTATATGCAACATCCCACAGACAGGAAAGTACATACCACGACCTTTGATATACCAGTCGCTATGCAGTGGAATGAGAAATAGCCCAATTGGCCCACCATCGGGGATCGATCCCAGAGTGACTGAGCATCAGGCGAGCAGTTTACCCCTGGCCTACGCCTCGCCCCACACTCAAAACGAAAATCAACAACAACCAACAATAGTTTCAATGCGAGGTATTCCTTTATTATCAACTAATGATTTCAACACTTCAGCATCTGTATAGCGGAAATGTTTAAATGTGATAGCATAGCGCCATCATGTTGAAAATAGTTCTCTACTTTTTATCGTCACATGCATCCTCGCATATTTCACAACAGAACCTACGGGGGAATTTTAGGAGACACTTAGCGAAGCCAGCCACTCCACACTCCCCGCTCTCTTTCTCAAAGCTATAGTCACGCTTTGTAAGCTCATCGGCAGCAGGGTTTCCTGAAAAACAACAAAAATACATATAAATGGTCTACATACACATGTATAGCTAAAAGATGTACACCACCAAATCAAATCCCATAGGCGACAATAGTAACATATGTGGCTGAAAGTCATACATGCAGCGTATCAATCGGCGTATACACCACGGATATAAATACTACCACCCCTCAGAAAAACTGGGGGTGCAGCTGCTTATTTCAGAGATAACGGGTGGCGTCTACGACTACCCTAGTTCCGCACAAAATTTTAGTACTTTTTTTTACAGGTTCCCCATACATGTTTCAAGCACAAGGTTACTTGACACAGAGGTACTAGATTAAATAAAATTACCCCGATGAAACTTTTATTTATATATTTTTTAAAAACAACAAACACACTCACATTTATTATCAATCACAGGACTTGTGATATTAACTGCTCTATCAAAATTTCGAACTATGACCCAGCCGGAAGATATTTGGTTTAGTACTGCTTATATGACCCATTACATAATCTCCACCAACAACTACTATGTTTAGATAACGAAGTTTGACTATATATGTTAAATGATTATATATATATATATATATATATATATATATAGAGATAGAGAGAGAGAGAGAGAGAGAGAGAGAGAGAGAGAGAGAGAGAGAGAGAGAGAGAGAGAGAGAGAGAGAGAGAGAGAGAGAGTCACTGACCATAAATATAGCTTCTATGTGTTGGTGTGTGTGTGGAGGGGGGGGGGAGGGAGTGCAGACGAAACTATACCGGAGCCAATTTCAATTTTCGTTTTGAGTGTGGGGCGAGACGTAGGCCAGGGGTAAACTGCTCGCCTGATGCGCGGTCACTCTGGGATCGGTCCCCGTTGGTGGGCCCATTGGGCTATTTCTCATTCCAGTCTGGTATATCAAAGGTCGTGGTATGTACTTTCCTGTCTGTGGGATGTTGCATATAGAAGATCCCTTGCAATTAATGGGAAAATGTAGCAGGTTTTCTCTAGACTATATTATTTTTTTTTTTTTTTTTTTTTTTTTTTTTGTCTCCATGTTTGTAAGGTTCCCTGATTTTTTAATGAAATAACACAAACGTATGAGAAAGGTGTCTAGAATATATATATAACCTCTGCCCTGCCGCAGTAGAAGGAAGGAAGGAAATGTTTTATTTAACGACGCACTTAACACATTTTATTTACGGTTATATGGCATCAGACATATGGTTAAGGACCACCGAGATATTGAGAGTGAATGAATGAATGAATGTTTAACGACACCCCAGCACGAAAATTACATCGGCTATTGGGTGTCAAACTATGGTAAAGGCAAAACATGAAGTGATTATCAACATCAATATAAAAACTCAAGTCAAGATAGGAAACAATTATCGCCACTTCATGGGCTACACTTTTCGATTAGCAGCAAGGGATCTTTTATATGCACCATCCAACATACAGGATAGTACATACCACGGCCTTTGTTACACCAGTTGTGGGAGGGGGGTGCAGACGAAACTATACCGGAGCCAATTTCACAAAAATCGTAAGTTTACGTCTGCACAAGCAGTTATATCGGGCATACATTTTACACGTGTCTGGCATCTATTTCACGAAGAAATTTACATCATAACTGAAGATGGAGCATTTTAAGGACGAATGGAAATGAAATACGTGTACTTTTAACTCTATTTGTTTTACTATAACAGTAATAAGAATTGTAGTTTTGTCGTAGATTTACGTCGTAGATTTACGTTTACGTGCAAAACTAAGCATACGATGATTAGTGAAATTGGGCCCTGAACTCCAATGAAAACGCACAACCCAATTTTCAGTTGCTATTGCTATTGTATGTGTTGTTACTATAAAACACACAATGACCCTAACCCTTGTATACAATTTTTGGGTTTCTGATGCTTACCATTGCTATTATATTGTATGTGTTTTTACTATAAAACACACAATGACCCTAACCCTTGTATACAATATTTGGGTTATCTGATGCTTACCATTGCTATTATATTGTATGTGTTGTTACTATAAAACACACAATGACCCTAACCCTTGTATACAATCTTTGGGTTATCTGATGCTTACCATTGCTATTATATTGTATGTGTTGTTACTATAAAACACACAATGACCCTAACCCTTGTATACAACCGTTGGGTTATCCGATGCTTACCATTGCTATTATATTGTATGTGTTGTTACTATAAAACACACAATGACCCCAACCCTTGTATACAATCGTTGGGTTATCCGATGCTTACCATTGCTATTATATTGTATGTGTTGTTACTATAAAACACACAATGACCCTAACCCTTGTATACAATCTTTGGGTTATCCGATGCTTACCATTGCTATTATATTGTATGTGTTATTACTATAAAACACACAATGACCTTAACCCTTGTATACAAGTTTTTGGTTATCTGATGCTTACCATTGCTATTGCTATTGTATGTGTTGTTACTATAAAACACACAATGACCATAACCCTTGTATACAATTATTGGGTTATCCGATGCTTACCAGAATAGGCCCTACATCCAGTTATACAAAATCAGTTAAATGTATTATTTGCTCTTATATCCTTTTACTAGAGCGTTTTCAATAGGCGTTAAATATCAAAGTTACAGTCCCCATACTTATAAAATAATTTCATATTCAGTAGAGTTATCGGGGTCTTTTTGTTTTGTTTTTTTTGGTGGGTTTTTTTTTTTGGGGGGAGGGGTTGTTGGGGGGGTTTGGGGGAAGGGTTTGGGGGGGGGGGTTTGGGTTTGTCGTATTTTCGTATTTAGATGCCACTAGTTCAAGCAGGGTGTTCTGATAGCCGAACAGTTCGGATACTAGATCTGTCTATCTCGAAAATTATTAAAAGGACGAGACTTAGCCCAGTGGTAAAGCCTGATGCGCAGTCGGTTTGGGATCGATCATCGTCGGTGGGCTATTTCTCATTCTACCCAGTGCAAAACAACTGGTACGAGTATATCAAAGGCCATGGTATATGCTATCCTGTCTGTGGTATGGTGCATATAAAATATCCTTTGCTAGTAATGGAAAAATGTAGCAGGTTTCATCTCTATGATTGTGTCAAAATTACCATATGTTTGACATCCAATAGCCGATGATTAATAAATCAATGTGCTCCGGTGGTGTCGTTAACCAAAACAAACTTTCAGTTAATAAACGCTAAATACGACTAACCACAGAAGACATGTTTAACATATCCGTATCATTCTAACACTTAAAAACGCCAAATAAGTATAATATATATATATATATATATATATATATATATATATATATATATATATATATATATCATATATATATATATATACGGATATGTTAAACATGTTTTCTGTGGTTAGTCGTATTTATGGTATCAAGCTTTACCATATATATATAAAAGACATTTTCAACAGAATAAATCTAAAACTCGATTTACACCCTCAAACACCCCACCCCACCTCCACAGACACAGACATCAAAAGATGTATTACAAGCACCAAATACAGGAGCATTAATTTTACAGTTGAGAATATATACTTTTGCCGATTGACAAAATAGTAGACACTGAAAACAGATACTTACCAGTTACTGCAATTGCAAGAAGCAGGGTCATCATGAAAACTAGCACCAGTTTGTTCATCTTGTATGGTGAAGGTCTTCGAACTTTTATCAAGGTACAGAGGTTTATGGTACGGATACAGTGGTAACCTGTTGATGATGCTCTGTAACTAAGATCTGTTTATATACACAAATCCAACAGATCACCATCAGTTTCCACCCATTATTCAAACTCATTATTCTGGCCCCTGTAGACAATTGCCATTATTTGTCAGTTTTGCTAACGAGTTTTTCTGCAGGAGTTTGTTAATCGTAGATAAATATTGGCTGATAGTTAAGTTAATGACAAGAGTGTCTATTATTCGTGCTGCGTTGTTTCATAATAGGTGATGACTATCTGATTAATATCACCTTATCAGATCCAAACCAGCGGATAATGAATAAACTTTCTAAACACCAACCGTGATAATGTTATTGGTGCCTGCGTATTAATATTAATGTCAATCTCTGCATCAGTCCTACTAATAAAATGTCACTACCGAGAGAGAGAGAGAGAGAGAGAGAGAGAGAGAGAGAGAGAGAGAGAGAGAGAGAGAGAGAGAGAGAGAGAGAGTTTAAAGTTTGTTTTTGTTTAACGATACCACTGGACCACACTGATTAATTAATCACCGGCTATTGGATGTCAGACATTTTACAATTCTGACACAGTCATCAGAGGTAACCCGCTACATATTTTCTCATGCAGCAAGGGATATTTTATATGCACCATCCCACAGACAGGATAGCATATACCATGGCATTTGATATACCAGTCATGGTGTACTGGCTGGAACGAGAAATAGCCCAATGACCCACCGACGGGGATCTATCCCAAACCGACCGCGCATTAAGCGAACGCTTTACCACTGGACTACGTCCCGCCCCTTAGAGAGAGATAGAGATAGAAAGAGAGATGGAGATAGAAAGAGAGAGAATGAGTAAATGAATGAATGAATTAATTAATTAACGTGTAACGACACCCCAATCACGAAACATTTACTATCTAGTGAATGTCAAACTTACATACTTTATTAGCCGTAAACATACAGTTCATAGGCATTACAAACATCAAAATATAATATATATAGAGAATAATAAATGAGTGGCCATTAGATACCATTTATCACACAAGTTGTTTTAAAATATATCTAACGAGCGAAGGCGAGTTTGATACGTTTTTAAACAACATGTTGTGAGAAAAATGGTATTTAACGGACACAAATGTATTATTCTATTTCTTACATACCCTCAAAAACCAATCTAATTAAAATTAGCTCCACTATTACATGTGGATCTAAAGACAGCCAGTTGGAGCTCATGTCCACCAATCAAAACCTTACTTGCAGAATCCTGCCAGTGATTTAAAACTAACAACACTGCGTAGTCCCCAATGTCCAGGTAACATTTCGTCTGTAAATAATAATTTAAATATTGACCAATCACACTTCGCCTTTTATAACGTTATTTGGGAGCATACAAATTCTAAAAATATCGGGCGAGTCTATTTTAGTGGCCGCAGTACAGCGAACCATACCAATACGTACGTGGTGGGTTATCAGTCTTCAATTTTACATTAAAAATTATTTATTTATTTATAAAATTAAAAAAAACTAAACCAGTCTTCAGTTTTACATTACAAATTATTTATTTTATAAAATAAAACATGTTTTAAGGCATTCGTAATTCACACGAAACATGTCGTATACCCTCAGGATAATTCGGAATGTTTTCAAATTATTTTTAAATCACTGGCAGGATTCTGCAAGTAAGGTTTTGATTGGTGGACATGAGCTCCAACTGGCTGTCTTTAGATCCACATGTAATAGTGGAGCTAATTTTAATTAGATTGCTCAAAAACCAGGTTTTAAGCAAATTTTAACATCTCTTTCGACTAACGGTTATTTACAGCCGTTGCACCTGTAGCGAACATACGCGTCACAGACACATGGTTGTCAGGTTAACTATACGCATACATATAATCTATTTCCACCGTGATGTTTTTGATTGGCTGCATGGCACTGGTTACCTGGTCATCACCTAGGAGCAACCAATCGTATGTCTTGAAATTGTTAACACACCTAAGTGTGTTAACAAGCCAATGTGTTATCAAAAATAATGCATGGACTTCTTACCAACGGGTGTGTAAAAAATATCATTAAAAGGGGAAAACAATTTACATTGTGTGGAAAGTGATGAAAATATTAAATATAAAATGTAATAAAAAAATATCAATGTAACGATGAGAGAATATAATAACAGGGCCGTTGTTAGGATTTTATTTATTATTATTTTTTTTTTTTTTTTTTTTTTTTTTTTTTTTTTTTTTTTTTTTTTTTTTTTTTTTTTTTTGGGGGGGGGGGGGGCAACTGAGTAGTTAATAGTCTAAAATTCCTTAAACGATTAAGAAGAGAATTTCTATATTTTTTTCCGGATTTGTCCCCCCACCCTCCTTCCGCTAGCTACGGCCCTGTAATACGTATTATCATGTCTCTGCGTGGTTGCCCCTAGTAAATATTTACACACTGTTATTAGCTGCTTTACATTATCAATGGACAATAGCTGTATTAATTTAAAAGAGGTGGTCTGGTGCAATAGTATGGTTTTATGTACCTGCATTTGAATATATTGTAGAAAGACAAAAATAAAATCGATACTCATCTTCAACAGCATTCATATCACAAAGTTTACATACTCTATGCTTTCTCTCAGTATTGTTATATCTTCCAGTTTCTAGTGCAGATAGTCTGTACTTACATAATATTTGTTTATATCAAATGAAGGTAATATATGAAGAAAAATCTAATTAGACAAAACATGTTCTAACGAGCTCTTAGAGAGAGAGAGAGAGAGAGAGAGAGAGAGAGAGAGAGAGAGAGAGAGAGAGAGAGAGAGAGAGAGAGAGAGAGAGAGAGAGAGAGAGAGAGAGAGAGCGGGGGGGGGGGGGGGGGGGGACAGGGACATAAATAGGAAAAGAGTAAGAAAGATAGAAAGAAACGACATTTATTCCATAGTGTCTTATTCGGTATTAAAATATTCCATATTAATTTCCTTTGAATACAGAACCGTATGTATGTATGTATGTATGTATGTATGTATGTATGTATGTATGTATGTATGTATATATGTATGTATGTATGTGTGTGTGTATATATATAAACCCACAAAAACCCAACAACAAAAAGACTCCCCCCTCCCCCCCCCCAACACACACACTCAAAAAAACAAAATACAAAAAAATAAAACAAAAACATAAACTAAAAAACAAATTTAAAGAATCACAAAACAACTCCACCATCACACCAAACAACATGATGCTTTGGTGCCAAGGGGAAAGGACATTGACAATGCTAAGGATACGTTGTTGGAACTTGGTAAAATGCAAATGGATATGTCCAGTTGTTTTTTGTTAAAGTTACAGACCTTAACTTTTAAACACTACGGCGTATTTTTCACTATACGTGGCACTGTTTATGTTAACTGAAATTTGACATTACTTAGATTTTATTGTTTAAATGATCAATTTCCGTACATCCGAAATATTTGTGATTATCCTGATATTTCTAGTACCACGAAATGCATTTTTTGTTTTTCATATTTAAAATATCGTTTATAGAGACGGGGATCTAGTCTACTTTTAAAGGCTATTTCTAGGTTTCAGCGTCATAGGCTGCTGTTTCACTCTAATGTATCTTTATTCAGATGTGTTACAGGTTTGCTGATTAAAGGGACAAACCCTAGTTTTTAAACACTACATGCAGCATATTTTTCACCATTAGAGCCGTTTATGATCACCGAAATCAAACATTACTTTTATTTTATTGTTTAGATAATCCATTTCCGTACATTCTGGTGTTTCCACAAAATGCATTATTCGTATTTTTAAAAACGCACGTGACGTCTGAGAAATAACAGTTATGGAGTCGAGTTTTAGTCTATGTTTAACGATATTTCACCAATTCGACGTCACAGACTCTTGTTTCACTCTCTTGTAACCAAAATTATGTTAGGGCTACAGGTTTGTAACTTTGCCAAACTTAGTGTCCATTTTTACGGGTTGAAACTAGGGTCTGCGCTTTTAACCAATTTGTTAATTTTCATGGGTTGAAATTATAGTCTGCGACATTAAAAGCAGAGAAAATGTTACCATCCCACAAGGGAGATTAGTGTAGTTTTATAGCAAAAATATACAATATTTTGTGTGTAACTTAGAAAACAATCGGCTCAGAAATAAATAACTTGTAATAAATTCTATAGTATGAAAAAAAAGGCGTTCCCCGTGGGAAGGACGGTATGCAGTCAAAACGGCCCCATGATGAAACGGCCCTGAACATGCAAATCAAAACGGCCCCATGATGAAACGGCCCTGAACATGCAAGTCAAAACGGCCCCATGATGAAACGGCCCTGAACATGCAAGTCAAAACGGCCCCATGATGAAACGGCCCTGAACATGCAAGTCAAAACGGCCCCATGATGAAACGGCCCTGAACATGCAAGTCAAAACGGCCCCATGATGAAACGGCCCTGAACATGCAAGTCAAAACGGCCAAAGAAAAAAGTCAAAACGGCCAGAGAAAAAGGTTAAAACGGCCAAAGAAAATGGTCAAAACGGCCAAAGAAAAAGTCAAAACGGCCAAAAGAAATGATCAGAACGGCCAATAGGTACTATCACGTTAAATTAATTCCCATTAGTAATAATTAGTAATCAATATAGCCTATATCACAGGCAGTTCAAAAAATATGTATAAAAACAACCAAAACAACTGAATCACTGGTAACAATTTATTAGCCTACACAACGCAATATACTATTGTAATTAAGACCACCAATTAACATTTTATTTAACAACACTGAATTCAATCACAGAAAGGGGGGATGGGGGGTTAGTGGACCATCTAGGTTTTCCGGGTGAGTGCGTATCGTCTGAACGAGTTCCTAGTGGCGCTGCTCACCCGGGGGCCACAACGGGCCTGTCCCCTAATTTACTAATATAATTAAGACCACCAATTGACCGTGTATTTGAAAAGACCGCCCCACCCCCGGACGAATGCATATCGCCGGGCGAGTTCCAAGTGGCGCTGCTCGCCGGGGTGGGGGTGGGGGGGGTGGTGTCGTAGCGTGCCCGCCCCACAAGTTATTTTAATAAATAAAAGAAAAGACCGTATAGACCCTCCTAGTGAGTGCATATCGCCTAAATAAGTTCTTAGTGGCCACAACGTGCCTATCCCCAATTAATTTAATAATTATTGTACCCCATCTTTGGTGTCGGTCCCTTTGAAGTTGGCATTATTAATGTCTACACCGACTTCTAAAACCGATTCAGGACGTTCCGTATGTGTACAAAGAGAACAGAGAAAATCAAAACTCGCCCGTGGAACACAATTTCAGATATTCAGTTTTAGAAACACTAGTTCCGCAGACTCTGTGTGTCCACCCGTTGCAGTTGTCACACTCGAGTGCATGCTGGTTTTTTCTCACATGTTTTTTTGGCACTGAATACATTTTACACTCATGGTGAAGTAGCTCGTGATTCGTCATGACCATCACAACTATTTTGTATGAATGACGGGAGTTCGAACTGGTTGGATGTTTGATATAACTTTCTCTCGTGACACTATATGACGTAAACTATATGATAAAAAGGGAAACCTTTGTATCATGAAAAACAAACACCAAAAGTTGATTGACACCTTACAACTAAAGAAGCTGGGGAAATGCCCAAAGAAAAAAAAAATCTACCTACCCTTAATTAATGTTATTCAGTGTATGTAAACTACGATCCGGTTTAGTTTTATTTTACTGTCCAAATTAGAGTCCGAGTTTTCAGAAATGTACCGACTACCGCAATACTTTTGTCTCGCGTGTAGCAAGTTAAAATTAATTAAAATAGGAATAACTAGGCCTATATTATAAATGGATAAAGGACTTGTTTTATATTCAGATTCTGATGAAGAAAATGACGACCTAATAGCAGATAAGATCAGTGTTCAGCCAAGAGACAACGCAAACATAACTCCAAGCGAAGAAAACGAGCGGTCGAAAACGAAACCAGACCGGAAACGAAAGTTTTCGGACCAGGATAAAAACCAGGAGCTGAACAACACTTCACAAAAATTAAAGTACGTGAATGTGTATCATGAATATAGAACAAGATGAACAGACAGTTTAAATTCCCCCTAATTCCTTTTGGAAAGACTTCCGAACGTGCCAGCCTGCTAACACTATCACTAACACGATTCTTGGGCTTAACATTCAACAGCTGATGATTAATAAATCAATGTGCTGTAGACCTGTTGTTAAACAAAGCAAACTTTAACTGTGATCTCTTACAGTAGAGTACTCGGGCTAGCCCTATTAAGAGAAAGAAATGTTTTATTTAACGACGCACTCAACACATTTTATTTACGGTTATATGGCATCAGACATATGGTTAAGGACCACACATATTTTGAGAGGAAACCCGCTGTCGCCACTGCATGGGCTACTTTTTCTGATTAGCAGCAAGGGATCTTTTATTTGCGCTTCCCACAGGCAGGATAGCACAAACCATGGCCTTTGTTGAACCAGTTATGGATCACTGGTCGGTGCAAGTGGTTTACACCTACCCATTGAGCCTTGCGGAGCACTCACTCAGGGTTTGGAGTCGGTATCTCAATTAAAAATCCCATGCCTAAACTGGGATCCGAACCCAGTACCTACCAGCCTGTAGACCGATGGCCAAACACGACGCCACCGAGGCCAGTATCCCTATTAAGAGAGCTACATGTAGATGGACATCAGGGCTCGAACTTAACGGCGGCACCGACGGCAATTGCCGTCGTTCAGATATAAATTGCCGTAGGTAGAGAGCATCACCGATGGCACTTTTGTACCGTCGGTAAAGCTCCTCAATAATGGCAAAATGTACATTATCTGCCAATATTTAATATTTGCACATTTAAAAGAGGTCTACCAATAACAAGATAGCCTTTCAGTCAGGTTTATTTTCTGCAAATGTCACTTTTAAAAAAATTGCCATAGGCAGGCTAAAAATTGCTGTCGGTGCACAGTTTCACCCTTTGCAATTACTTTAAGTTCGAGCCCTGGGACATAATTATTTGAATGCTTATAATGCTTTTTACAGAGCATTACAACTGTCCAAATGTCCGTCTTCATCTCTTAAGTCTTATCAGACTTATGGCAAAGTACTTAGATAAGATATTTTAAACTAAAATAGTAAAATTATATGTTAAATACACCCCCCCCCCCACACACACACAGAGGTAACAACACACACAACCACACACAATCACACACACAACCACACACACAACCACACACACAATCACACGCACACACACAACCACACACACACAATCACACACACAACCACACACACACACAATCACACACATAGGTAACACACACACAGACACACAGAGAGATACCTCGTGCTTGCCTATGTTTCATACTTTTAAAATTTCTATTTCACATTTGTTTTGATTGATGTTCTGGAAGAATAACTATTCACCAATCCATTTCGATATTGTGAAGGTCAAAGAGTTTGCCAGTTCCTTCAGAAATTCAAGCACTCTATCAGGACTTGGAAGATAGCAGTGAGACTGCAGATGATTCATCAAAACACGATGGAAGACGGCGGACATTTTCACACATGGAAGGGAACTGGGCAACATTCGTATACGTACCTTGTAAGTGTCTTCATTAAAGTGCCTGGTGTGGGACATAGCCCAGTGGTAAAGTGCTTGCTTGATCGGTCTAGGATCGATCTCCATCAGTGGACCTATTGGGCTGTTTCTCGTTTCAACTACTGCACCGCGACTGGTATATCAAAGGCCATGGTATGTGTTATCCTGACTATGGGATATGGTGCATGTTTAAAAGATCCATTGCTATTAATGTGCCATTTAAATACAGTAACTGTTGTATTGATATGCAGTTTTGCTAAATTATCTCCAGAATGCAAAACCTGTAGCCATTTCCCAACAAAATATCAATTATTACACAAGTTGTTTTTTCCAAATTAAAATAAAATTTTCTAGTTGTTCTTAAAATTTACAGTTGGCAAATAAGGTGAGTCGCAGAGCTATCCCTGTAGTTATATATTCATTGTTTACTGAGCATCCAACACATTTTATTTAAGGTTATATGGTATCAGACATATGGTTAAGGACCACACAGATATTGAGAGAGGAAACCCGCTGTTGCCACTTCATGGGCTGCTCTTTTCGATAAGCAGCAAGGGATCTTTTATATGCACCATCCCACAGACAGGGTAGCACATACCACAGCTTTTGATATACCAGCTGTGGTGCACTGGCTGGAACGAGAAATAGCCCAATGGGCCCACCGACAGGGGATCGATCCCACACCGACCGTGTATCAAGCGAGTGCTGTACCACAGGGTTACATCCTGTGGCCCCCTCCCCCCCATTGTTTTGAAGTCAGTGATGATGTCTGCTTTTCTTTTTAAGATGGAATCAGTTTAACTGCAACTCAGCTACCATCCTAGCATTCAAGTGATCTTTCTACAATTTAAAAATAAAGAAATAAAATAATTTAAAGTAAATAAATTAATTTAAAAATAAATTAAAATTCAGCATATATTATTTTAAAATAATTGTTCATCTACCTGTTTAAACTGACACCATATAACAGTAAATAAAATGTGTTGAGTTTGTTGTTAAATAAAACATTTCCTTCCTTCCTTTCCTAGTTGTTTAAACATTTGTTTTAGATCCTTATAGATGAAGAGTATTAGATAGATATTATTTTCAGCATTAACTGACATTTCATTTTCTTCAGATCCTTCAGATGCTCGTGTTGGACATCTTATTGGTCAGTTGCTGTCTTGTCTGCAGCCAATGAAGTTCCATCGTATGGATGACCTTCACCTTACTCTATCACGTACAGTTGTGATCCGTCATCACTGGATACAACCACTAATGGATTCTATCAAAGAGAAGTTTGAAACTTTAGAAAGGTAAACACATGTATACATAAAATATAGCATGAGTGATTTAAAGTAATCTAACTTTCAACCAAACAACCGTTGGTGGGCCCATTGGGCTATTTCTCATTCCAGCCAGTGTACCACGACTGGTATATCAAAGGCCAAGGTATGTGCTATGCTGTCTGTGGGATGGTGCATATAAAAAATCCTGTGCTACTAATGGGAAAATGTAGCGGGTTTCCTCTCAAAACTATATATCAAAATGACCAAATGTTTGACATCCAATAACTAATGATTAATAAATCAATATGCTCTAGTGGTGTTGTTAAACAAAACAAACAAACTTTTTCTACCAAACTAATTACTCTTGAGATCATTCATATATACAGTGAAAACACTAAATCGGACCCTCTTAAAATCGTAAACCCTCAATCAGACGTTTTTCAGGATCCCTTTTTAAATATCAGTACAGAAAAGAACCTCTCTAAACTGGATACCCATTAAAACCAGACATTTCACTTGGTTTGATGGGAGTCTAGTTTAGAGGGGTTGAAATCACTGTTTGTCAAGAAAGAAAGAAAGAAAGAAAGAAAGAAAGAAATGTTTTATTTAACGACGCACTCAACACATTTTATTTACGGTTATATGGCGTCAGACATATGGTTAAGGACCACACAGATTTTGAGAGGAAACCCGCTGTCGCCACTACATGGGCTACTCTTTCCGATTTAATAGCAGCAAGGGATCTTTTATTTGCGCTTCCCACAGGCAGGATAGCACAAACCATGGCCTTTGTTGAACCAGTTATGGATCACTGGTCGGTGCAAGTGGTTTACACCTACTCATTGAACCTTGTGGAGCACTCACTCAGGGTTTGGAGTCGGTATCTGGATCTAAACCCAGTACCTACCAGCCTGTAGACCGATGGACTACCACGCCGCCACCAAGGCCGGTCTGTTTGTCAAATGCATAAACCTTTGTTTGTGTCATACTTGTGAATGGAACTAACTCAACAAATCTATTATGAAAATTGGATACTATACCCTGTACCAGCCTCCATTTTTAGTTTTTAAAATTTATTAATGATATCAATTTGGTTTGACATAAAAAAAAAAGAGAAGAGAACTAGTTTGAAAGTAACGACCATATAAATAAAACAGCAATACTTGCCAAAAGGAAGGAAATGTTTTATTTAATGACACACTCAATTTATTTACGGTTATATGGTGTCACTTTAAACAAATAGATGAACAATTATTTTTAAATAATATATGCTGAATTTTAATTTATTTTTTAATTAATTTATTTACTTTATTTTATAATTTTTAAATTGTAGAAAGATCACTTAAATGCTAGGATGGTATTTACGATTATATGGTGTCAGACATATGGTTAAGGACCACACAGATATTGAGGGAGGAAATCCACTGTCGCCACTTCATGGGTTACTCTTTTCAATTAGCAGCAAGGGATCTTTTATATGCACCATCCCATAGATAGGATAGCACATACCACAGTCTTTGATGTACCAGTCGTGGTGCACTGGCTGGAGTGAGAAATAGCCTAATGGGCCCACCGACAGGGATCGATCCCAAACCGACTGCGCATCAAGCGAGCGTTTTACCACTAGATAAGAATGCTCATGGAAATAATATTTCTACTAAACTTTATTTGTTAAATTCTTTATTAGTCTCCTACCGGTCTAACGGCAGGGTACTGTAGGTTTCATCTCCATTCATCTGTCTGTCTGTCCATTTGTCTGTCTGTCTCACATATAGTTTTTCAGATGTTTTTTTGTTTTTTAGTGCCTTGAGATATTGAGCTGACAATTATTGTATAGCTTTATCAAGTTTAACTTTGATTGTCATTTACCGATTTTTGACAGAGTTATGGCCCTTGAACTTAGGAGATCAATTTTTTTTTTAGAGGACATGTATTGCTTTAACAGTACTCTCAGAATGCTTGTTTTCATCTACTACAGCGTAATTGGAGATCCATTTTGTAGGCCTATTATTAAAAAAATAAAGAGAAAATATAATTTCATAACTCCATCACCTCATGCACTGGTGAAATTCTTCTGTTTTATTTATAAATATACTGGCCAATGTTTAAGCAAATTGCACATAAAAAGATAGCATTAAAAAAAATCCAAGTCACTTTTCCATTTCTTTTTACAGGTCAAACTGAAATAATTGACCCCCCCCCCCCATTTAAAATGGAGGCTGGTATGGGGTATACATGTAGTTTATTAATTTTTTCATCTTTCATTATTATAATATATCTGTAGTTTATTTGGTTTATTTTATATTCTTACAGCTGCATCTGTGACATTGTTTCTCTGAAGCTGTTCTCTAATGACGAAAAATCAAGGTATGTTATTTATTAAGGTCTCCATTTCACCTAATACAATGTATAAAAATTAAATACTTAATAGTATCGTCATGGTTATCAGTGTTTGTATGTTAAACTTTGAAATGTCTGCTACCATACAGAGAGTATAAACTAGTATCAATGACGAAAAGTAAACTGGGCACAAATTACCTTTCCACAATAATAGAGTGAACTCCCCTTTTTGAAAACCGTATCAGTTTCAATATTATATATTATATTAAACTATCACTCCAACTTCTGTGGAATATTTGGCTCCGTAATCAAACCTTCAGATATTTGTTCTCAGTAACATTTTATTTATCTCAGCTTATAAGCTAATGTTAATAAGTACTAAAATAACATCTGTTTAATGCAAATTATGGGCACCCTAAGAAACATAATTTGCTAAATAATACTCAATTGTAAATCACCAGTTGGTGATTTCTGAGAGTTGTAATTATGCTAGATGCCGCTTTATTCACAAACATACGGCTATTTGGAGTTGAAACGTATTTCTTAAAACTTATTTCAGTGGAGAGTGCTCAAGCTTTGGAAGGGATTTAGTGTTAAAGCTGATATATTAGCAATTCGGCAAATTTTAAAACCCCAGATCTTGAAATTTAGTGTAGATCATTTTCAATTGCTGCAGTTGTCCATGGCAATCAACAGTGCCATGGAGATTGTTGCAGAGTTTTAATTATCAGTGACCCTTTTTTGGCTGTGGTCTATATTCGTTTTAATTCATAGAATGTTTTTTGCCATGGACATTTTCTTAATTGCAGGGTTGATCTTGCAACTGCAGTAATAACAAAGTAAATACTAGATAAAGATCAAAAACAAAAAAAGCATTGAAGCTCAATTTTGCAACCAAATTATTAAATGTTTAAACCCTGGTTTTATGGAATTAATTAACAGAATAGAATATGATCAAAAACATTATAGGTTGTACTTCCGGCTGGGTCAAAGTTTGAGGTACACCAAACCTTTGATAGAGCAGTTAATACCACAAGTCCTGTGTTTGGTGATAAATGTGAGTGTGTTGATTGGGCAAAAAATGTATGCAATTTTATTTCATCTAGAACCACTGTGTCAAGTAGCCTTGTACTTGAAACATGTTACGGGTACCTGAAAAAAAAGTACTAAAATTTTGTGCTGAACTAGTGTAGTCATGGACGCTACCCGTTATCTCAGAAATGAGCAGCTTAATTTCACCCTTAAGTGTTTCTGATTCACTTTAAGGGTGAAGGTCGGTAGTATTTATATCTGTGGTGTACATGTCAATTTATATGCTGCAGGTAGGAGTTTTAGCTACATATGTTACTATTGTCCTCTATGGGATTTGATTTGGTGGTATACACCCTATAGTATTGGAGGGGGTTAAAAAAATTGCTTGGTTTTGCATTACACAATTATTGAATATGAAAAATCCACATTCAGAGGTACTTTCCGTCTCATTTGTCCCTGGTCAGGTCCCTGATTATCCAGAGACAGGATCCGGGATGGACATGCCTGAAACCTTAGTGGTATAGGGGCATGTTAAAATAGTTCATAGTCATATAGTCTGTCTCACTGTTGTCTTCTGGTTTTTTGTAGGACCTTTCTGAGTTTGGAAGTTTCTGATGACAACTCCAACTTACCGGAATACATTGCAGCTGTAGATAGCAGTTTCAAAGATTTCAGACTAGCACCATACTACAAGGTGTTTGCTACAGAATTCTGAATATTATTTAACACAGTCTTTTTCTGCCAGAGGGGGCGAGGCGTAGCCCAGTGGTACAGTGCTCTCTTAATGTGCGGTCGGTTTGGGATCGATCCCCATCAGTGGGCCCATTGCACTATTTCTCGCTCCTGCTAGTGCACCACGAACTGGTACATCAAAGGCCGTGGTATGTGTTATCCTGTCTATGGGATGGTACATATAAAAGATCCCTTGCTGCTAATCGAAAAGAGTAGCCCATGAAGTGGCGACAACGGGTTTCCTCTCTTAATATCTGTGTGGTCCTTAACCATATGTCTGACGCCATATAACCGTAAATAAAATGTGTTGAGTGCATCATTAAATAAAACATTTCCTTCCTTCCTTTTCTGCCAGATGGCACATTAAAATGTACCACTCTGAAATTGGTTTAATTTTACAATGGTCCAGTGTATGAAAGAGAAATGCTAATAATGCAGTAACTAACATTTTTAAGGCCCAACAAAATAAATGATACACATAATGTAAATTTTAATAAAACATTCAATAAAAATTGAAAATATTTAGGTACACCAAAAGACAATATAAAAATTAATAAAAAATTTACTTGTGACAGATAAAAATACATGTGTGTGTATGCATGGTTGACATCATGAGATTCTAATGTGTAATAACCTACTATTATAACAACAAGAGTTGGTGCCTTTAAATATCATATGTTAAATAATACACCTTTAGTATAACAAACATGCCATAATAAATATGTGTGTGGTAAATTCTGTACATCGTTTTAGATGAAGTGACAGACTTGACCGCTATGGTAGCAGTACTCATGACAAGAGCCACTGGTGGGGCAGGATGTGCTCATGCTTTCACAAACACCTGATATCACTGTTATGACAGTGATTCATGAGTGTATGTCATCACAGCTATGTTTATTCCTGCAATTGTTTTGATTTAGTAAACTAGTATGGGAGTGGCAGTCCTCTGAGAAGTGCAGGAAGGACGTATTGTCCAGTAACGGATTTTCCCGGTAGTGGCTGTCCTATAGATGAGGTACTAGATAGAGATTCATGGACTCAACCACTATGTTGCCAAATGCCCATTCGACACTGCATTATGCAAGAGATAAGGCCCTGACCTTGTATTACGGTTTTGTAATGTAATATAAATTTAGTTTAGTGAAATGACTACTACGTAATGTCTGTATTACAAATTGACAATTACAAATGTACAGTCTGTTTCACTGCAGTCTTGTGCTATTCAACATAATTCTTGACATGTTGTCTTAAATATTGTGTTCTTTCTTCCCAGAATCCTTCATTCCACGTCAGCATTGCCTGGTGTCTTGGTGACGTGACAGCTGATGTTTCATCACAGACAGTGTCACAGATGCAGGTCAGTTAAATAAACCAATATAATGAGTAGTGTTGAAGAATAATGGCATACGGCCTGCTTTCCATTAACGCAAACAAATGGAGAATTAGAGAATAACTAACGAGCTACGAGGAATTATGAATTATCTGTCCCGAGTGAATGAATGTTGTAAACCCGAGGGACATAATTTGTAACTCCTCGTAGCGAGTTGGTTATTCTCTTTATTACCTATTGTCAATTTTAATTGATTTTTAATGTAAAAATTCCTCTGCAGTCTACAACAAAGCCATCAGCCATTACGTCATATAGTATTACGCGCATTACATGACGTCATAGCATAACAGCATTCTTTTTACAGCTAAATGTTTACAGTACAAAATAATACGACTATTTGCATTTGAAAATAATTATTTTTATGTATTACTAAAGCTACTGTTTATGAAAATATACCATTTCATGTTTACGAAACAAATAGTCCATTTGTTTTTGTAAATCTTTGTAGATCGTATAACGTATGTGTAATCTGACTTATGAATGGAAACATTATATGAATGAAAGTGAAGTTCCGGCCATGGCAAGCAACCAACCAAATGTTGTGATTTTTAAGCCAGCCAATCAGTGGCTGTAGAAGCAGTCTTCACACTGTGCAGAGATTGAACAAATATTACCCTGTATATTTGAGTCCATATGGGTAATAAATAAAGGATATTTCATGTCTTTTATTAATATGATTTATATCTCATCGAGTGAAGTTTGCAGTCAGATCTCACGAGTCGTGCTTGCGCGACTAGTGTGATATGATTGCAAACTTCACAAGATGAAATATAAATCATATTATTTGACAAAAAACATGAAATTTTCTATTTATTATATAATTTTTGGCAATTTACCTTTATTTTTAAAATGCCACAAGCAAAATAGTTCCGGCTTTCTTACAGTGAAGATAACACTTTCTACAGTGACGATAACATATTTTAGAGTGAAATAGTGAAATTATCACTCTAAAATGTGTTATCATCACTGAGTGACTTATAACACTTTTATTTCACTGATATTTTAAGATACTTCACTAAATGTTATATAATAAATTATATTCTTACTTTTTCATACACACATTTTGTATGCAAGCAAACCTTTTGCAGTATGATGTCAAATACGATTCATGACATCATTTCTTGGAAAATGTTAAATTTATTGCACTGAAAAACTTGTTTTTAAAACTCTTAATTTATAAATAAATATATATGTTTTATTACATTTACCATGACTCAAAGCTTTATTTCCATTTACTGGATTAAACATACTGATGTTAAAAACTAAACAAGTTGTTCCAGACGTATGTCATGTGATAAGCAATAATCCTGCTAATAGCAGTTTATTACTTTATTTTAAATGGTCAATACAAACAGCCCCATGTTTAGTAATGTCAGTGAGCAACACAAATGTTCGCGAACTATTTGATTGGTCCCAAATGTGGTCATTTGATTTAACAAGAAGCATGTAAACCTGTCTAGCGAACATTTCTCTGCTCCGTCCAGTAGTTGCAGAATGAAATCTTCTTCATGATACATACTTCTCTACTCTGGGAAAGGACATTATAGTTATTGCTATGGACATCCAGTGAGATAAATTCAGAGATACACTCAGCTTTAACATCTTCCCTGTGTCAGGCCGCTGGTCATATGAGAGACCGGACCCAGGGTGGACATGCCTGAACCTAATGGATGTGGGCATGAAAAAAACGTTAGGATTTGGATATGCTTTAACTGATTTGTGTTACTTGATTGCAGGTCATTCTCCAGAAGTACCTAGAGGACAACCCTGACCTCAGTGTGCTGGAAGTGAGCCAGGTGGAGTGTAAGACAGGAAACAAAGTGTACACCTTCAAAGTGAGCAAGAAGTAAAAGAGAGCCATGATTTTGGAGATGACACGTGTTTGCTGTTTAAATACATACGTGACGGCCTGTAACCGTAACTGCTCGGCCATTGGGACATTCACATAAACGGAAGCCCAGTTAACCAAAGTAAAGAATGTGGGCTGTCAGACACTCACTTTGAAATAGAGCTGGGCGGTATACCGTATATACCGTTCGGTATCGGTATTATGTCAATACGGATTTACCGAACCAAGCAGATTTCAAAATACTGAAATTTCGGTATTGAAAAATATTTCACGGAAAGCACTAATAATACATCTGACGAACGCAAAATGGGTTGGTATAAATCAGACGAGAGCCTTGTGTATGGAATTTAATTGTATTTAGATGAAATTAGCGGGTGAGCCATAACACAGGCATGCATTTAAAGCCGAGTATATCGAAAATAGCGCTCGATATCAGTATCATGTCATTACCAAATACCGAACTGATACCGAGGTAAATCACCCTAAAAATACTGATATCGATACTGAACCTCAAATTACAATACTGCCCAGCTCTACTTAGAAACTACTGTAATAGTTTGGTATCAATATCCTAGACTATTCCTTGTATCACACCATTGCTGTCTTACTTTGTCCTCGGCACACAAAGTCAAGATCCAGATTCAGAATACTCACCAATGAAAGCACACATTTTAAAGGCACTGACAACAGTTATTAGACACTATAACATATTTTCAGCTGAAACAACGTTTAAAAAATAAATGTTAAATTACACATTGGTGATATTGCTTAAAATTCTGATTTTGGCAAATCCAGTGAGTTTCTGGTCATCCTGGTGTTTGTGGTATAGTACATGTAGCTTTAAATACATTTTATAAAAAAACAGAAAAGATATACATGTATACCGGTACCTCAGAAACTGGAGTCGGTGACTTTAAAGATTTTCAAGCAATGAAATGTGAAGCAACCATGACCAATACTATAGTTTCCACAGCGATGGATATAGATGATGCAAGCACAGGAAGGTAACATCAGCTCAAACAATGCATTAAATAGTTCTAACAAAATGACATGAAAAATTATAAAACTAGAAAGCTACCATGAAACTTTGTGGCAAGTACAAAAATGATGTCATGAATGTCTCTACTTCTTCCTAAACCTGTCGGATGATCTCACATCCGCAATTAAATAACATGGGCACTGATGTGTGTGCCAAACTATACCAAACAGTTTTACCATGCCAAATCCATTTTAAGGTTTAGGCTTGTTGTCCACCTATTGGTACAGCCTCTGACTTTGGTAGTGACAGTCCAGGGTCCGTGCTTATAAACTTTTTAGAGTCCAGACTCAATCTTAAATGACGTCACACGCATACAATTTGTATGGTGTTGTCATGACATTAGTGTCTCAGACTCTATTAGAGTCTCGAGTCTAGACTCTAAAAGTTTTATAAGTACCAGGCCTGGTCAGTTTATTTTGTATTGTTTAAGGACACCAGTAGAGCACATTTATTAATTAATCATCTGCTATTGGACATCAAAGTCCAGGTCAGATAGAGTGATTAAAGAGAGTGTCCTGAGTTTGCAGCAATTGTAAAAACAAAAACATAGAAGTTTCTTTTGTTTAACGACACCACTAGAGAACATTGATTTATTAATCATCGGCTATTGGATGTCTACCACTTGGGAATTGTTTTACACAGTCTTAAAGAGGAAACTCACTTCATTTTTCGATTAGCAGCAAGGGATCTTTTATATACACCATCCCACAGACAGGATAGTATATGCTGCAGCCTTTGTTACACCAGTCGTGGTGCACTGGCTACAACGAGAAATAGCCCAGTGGGGGACCACTGATGGGGATCGATCTTGGACCGATAGCACATCAAGAAAGCACTTTACCACTGGGCTACGTCTCACCCCCCCCCCCCCCCCACCCACCCACCAACCCCCCTGTCATTGTAATTGAGGTCCTGAGTCCTGAGCAGGGCAAAGTGATTAAGTTTAGAATGGACTACATTGGCAAAAAAGAATCAAATGAAATGAGGCAGCCAACTAAATGTTTTTAGATGATTTGGAGCTAGATAAATAATGATGCCAACCCAAAGTGTATCAGACTATTTTCAATAAAAAATAAACATACATTTTAGAAAGGTGGCCAAAATGTTTATAGTACATGTGCTGGTACATGGTTGAGTTCTAGAACTCAGTAGTAGAAGTTGATATTGTGTTCATACATTTGTATTTGGTTGCACTGTCATTGTCTGATGGTTCATGTATTTAATAATAAAATTATATTAACGCCTAGCACGTTTTTGTTTTTAATTCAAAGCATATTTTAAGACATTGAAATTACTATAGCACGACTCTAGACAGTGCTATAGTAAAAAAAAAAAAAAGTAGGGTGGTAGATTATGGGATCGCTGGTGCTGTTGGCTTTGCCTCACTCCTTGTCCTAAGAGTCGATTTTCGGTTAAAAAAACAAAAAAATAATTAAAAAATAATATATATCTATATATATATATACACGTATATATATATATATATATATAATATAGTTGTAAAAAGTTTGAATGACTGCAGTGGATTGTAAATTTGACAATGAAGGAAATGTTTTATTTAACGACGCACTGAACACATTTTAATTATGGTTATATGGTTTTACACATATATAGAGAGAAAACCAGCTGTTGCCACTTCATGACCTACTCTTTTCGATTAGCAGCAAGGGATCTTTCATATTCTCCATCCTACAGACAGGATAACACATGCCACGGCCTTTGATATACCAGTTGTGGTGCACTGGCTGGAGCGAGAAATAGACCAATGAGCCCACTGATGGGGATCGATCCCAAACTGGCCACGCATCAAGCGAACGCTTTACCACTGGGCTACATCCCTCCCCATTTGACAATGAAGAAAACGGCAGCAAAACACTCCTCACTAAACAAAAAACGCATTTTAAAAGAGCAGTTGTGGGAAGCAGCACAGTTTTAAGGTACGGTAAAGTGTTTTGGTAAAATGAATGAATGAATGCTACCCACCCACAGGGGCGTAGCGTGATCTAGACCTGGAGTGGGGGGGGGGGTCGAATATGAATCAAGTGGACCTTTTTTCTATTTTATTTTTGTACTACATGTATGTTTTAGTTCTGAAAGCGAACCACTTGCTTCAGCGGGGGGAGGGGGGAGGGGGTTCGTCCGAACCCCCAGCCTACGCCCCTGCACCCAGCTTATAACTTGTAGCTTCCTAATCACACAATTGAATGACTCGGGATGGAGGAATATTAAGGGGCATTACGTAATTTTATGGGAAGCAGTGGCGTAGCGTGGTTAGGGTGTTTTTTTCCCAAAACACTTTTACTTTTATTCTTCGTCAAACAAAGGCATAATATCCGCCCTGCCCCCCCCCCCCCTTATTATTTTTAGTTAGGGTTTGGTTAGGGTTAGGGGTTAGGGTTAGGGGAGGGGGACCGGGCGGATATTTTTCCTCCATTCAAAACAAGAAGAGTAGGCCTATTGGCAAGGGACAAGGAGGGGATCGCACACTCACTCACTCCCCCCTCCCCCCCCCCCCCCCCCACCACTTGCTGAAGTAACAAAAACCGATGCAATTTATGAACCGGAACGGGTACGCCTACTTTCACTTTGTTAATATGTCAGTGGCGTGAAATCCGCATGCACGAACTGGCGGTGTCAGTTTTAAAATAACGACAGACTTGTTTTACCGGAATATAGGCCTTCATATCCTAACATCCACGTGTGCTAAAAAGGTGAACAGTGTTTAACATATGGATTGAGCTTTAGGTAAGTTTTCTTTGTAAATCTTCGAGTATTCGTGATTGTTATTACTCGCTTTAAAAAAACAAATAACAAACCCAAAACAACAAGAAGAAATTAACAAACACAAATAATAATAAATAATAATAAGAAAGAAAGCTTTACAAACTTTAAAGTGTGATCATGTATGCTTTATTTGCACAATGCATTAAATTTGTTTAGTCTTGGTAAATCAGTATTCAGTACAGGTATGGTGCACCCATTGGGCTATTTCTTGTTCCAGCCAGTGCACCACAACTGGTGTAACAAAGGCTGTGGTTTGTACTATCCTGTCTGTGGGATGGTGCATATAAAAGATCCCTTGCTGCTAATCTAAAAGAGTAGCCCATGAAGTGGCGACAGCAAGTTTCCTCTCTCAATATCTGTGGTCCTTAGCCATATGTCTGATGCCATATTATCAGACCTTCGTTTTTGACGGGCGCGAGCGCTATCACGCCCGTGAACCCCCATCAACTCAATCTGACGGGTGCGAAATAACGCGCCTCTAAATTGAACAACTCACGCTTGTGTTGTTTGTTTTTTAACTCCGCCATTTTAATTGTTTATTGAATCCAATCCACAACGCCACAAATCTTTCCATTCTGTTCACAATGAACTTCCTAGAATACTTTTTACATATTGAAACACGATTGGTTGGTTATCTTTACACTGAGCCAATCAGCTAGGAGTTCACTTCTTATTACGATCTCGTCGGTTTTGTTTGTTTAATTTCGCACAATGCACGTAATGATCGCGAAATGTATTTATACTGTCGTCGTTTTGATCACGTACAGGAAAAATAATAGGCGCGTTGTCTAATATATATAGAGGTTATTACCAGAGTGTTTTTCGGTATCGTCAATATCATATATTAGGAATAAAAATAATGTATTATGCTCGCCAGAGGCTCGCATAATACAATTTTTATTCCTAATATATGATATTGACGATACCGAAATACACGAGGGTAATAATCTCTTTATCATATAAGCTCAAGCTTAAAGGGACACACCCTAGTTACGGCTATTTGTTAACCATTACGGCGTTGTTTTTTGCTATTAAACCCCATTTTTCACAAATAAAATTGCACTTTACTTACATTTTATTATTTAGAATACACATTTCCATTCACCGGAAGTGCTTTTTGGTAATCCTGATGTTTGTAAAACCACGAAATGCATTTTTTGCATTTTTTCACAAGTCGTGCTGTCGAGAAAAAAACGTTAAGCAAGCGAGGTCCAATCTATTTTTAGAGGGAATCTTCCTGTGTAAACGTCACAGATGTTGGTATACCACGTGTCCGTTATCATTTTGGTTCGGTTTGTTTTCTCGTGCACGGTTCGCGCAATCATCATCCGATTTGTTGTTCTTCATTTGTGAGATTTTTCTTCACAGTTCGTGAACATTTTCAGGAACAATAAATTTCAGACAAGTAAGTGTCTCAATACAAAACGTTACAAACCCTTAAAACCTTACGATATCTGGAGAGGGGATACAACCAGGACAGAACAGTTGGAACATGTCCAGGAGAGGTGAAAAGAACGCACCCCAAGTCTGTGCGCACTCTGTAAATTTGGCGTGACGTAGGCATTGTTGTGCTTCGAGCGACATCTACCGGTGACATCAGAATACTAACTTTCAAAATTATTTCAAGCAATTGGGACATGGGGATTCCCATGGTATTTATCGATATAAAACCTGCTTTTTCACTCCATTTGATAAAAACGTGATCTAAGTGTGTTACAGGTTTGTAGATTAACCAAATTATAATTTATTTTCGCTGGATGGAACTAGGGTGTGCGGCTTTAATACAACGTGTTTTTGTAAACTGTACATGCAACTTTAATTCCAGTCCGCCATTACTAGATATTCAAATGACGTAAGAATATGTGGCGCGGTGTATTTTTGAATCAATCTAATTAAAATTAGCTCCACTATTACATGTGGATCTAACGACAGCCAGTTGGAGCTCATGTCCACCAATCAAAACCTTACTTGCAGAATCCTGCCAGTGATTTAAAAATAATTTGAAAACATTCCGAATTATCCTGAGGGTATACGACATGTTTCGTGTGAATTACAAATGCCTTAAAACATGTTTTATTTTATAAAATAAATAATTTGTAATGTAAAACTGAAGATTGATTTAGTTTTTTAAAATTTTATAAATAAATAAATAATTTTTAATGTAAAATTGAAGACTGATAACCCACCCCGTACGTATTGGTATGGTTCGATGTACTGCGGCCACTAAAATAGACTCGCCCGATATTTTTAGAATTTGTATGCTCCCAAATAACGTTATAAAAGGCGAAGTGTGATTGGTCAATATTTAAATTATTATTTACAGACGAAATGTTACCTGGACATTGGGGACTACGCAGTGTTGTTAGTTTTAAATCACTGGCAGGATTCTGCAAGTAAGGTTTTGATTGGTGGACATGAGCTCCAACTGGCTGTCGTTAGATCCATATGTAATAGTGGAGCTAATTTTAATTAGATTGTTTTTGAATGGAAATGACGTCAAACTCGAATGACGTCATTTAGGATGTCCTTACATCAAAATAAAGTTATGCCTAACATTTTTTGTTTTCTGAACGCTGGACAGCTTTCAGTGTCAAATTGACATTGAAATGTTTTTATTTGATGACTATGAATGTATACGTCAATCATGGAGTGTCACCCAAGTACGTTTGCTTAAGTTCAATAAACCTAGTGCCGAGACCTCGACTAATTTACATCTAATTTGCAAAGTTATCAAATTCTTAAAGTATGTGATTAAAAAATATCACATACTTTGATTGCACTGAAAATGTAAGATATTATATGATAAATAATGTTTACTGTATAATGTATAATGTTTATACATGTTCATACGCGTACACAAACAAAAACGTAATTTAGTAAAGCAGGTTTTGTTTTCGTTAATAACATAGTGATGTACTCGTAGACATTTCTACTTTCTGTTTTACGATACTGCCACGTGATTTAAAGCAAAGGACATTGACCTTGGTAGAGTCAGATTTCTAGTACATGTGATCGGTTGACGGGCCCCTGAAACAAACATACACCGATTTAATTTCAAGTCAGTAATTCGAATTTACCGAGTATAAAGCATGTATATTTTAAAATTAAATTTACATTAGGGTGGTTATGTTGGGATTTTTTTTTTTTTTTTTTTTTTTTTGATTTTTTTTGGGTTGCTATGATTTGAGTTAGTAGTATAATAAATCTGTGTTAACTACAGTACACCGATAATTAAAGTTAATCCTGTTTGTAAAAATAAATATTTATAAAAATTGTAGTAAGATATATTTGGGTAGAAAACAATAGATGTTGACATTATCTTGGTTATGACATTATTATTATTATAATTTTTAAATAGAGAATTTGAAGGTACATTACATGTATATTATGATATAATGATAAATGTGATAACCCTGTGTCATGTGGTTGTTACACATTTAATTTCTTTTTAGTTTAAATAATTTACAAATAGGCCTACTGACATTATTTTTTGTGAGTGTTTTATTAGATATTTTACAGTTAGAATTCTTAATAACAATAACATAGTTGTTACAATGCCAATTCACATTCAGTTCACAGGTTTGTGTCCATGGAAAAATCGTATCATTCTGCGATAAAAATTAAAATTATTGTACTTGTTTTAAATAAAACAGAATAAACACAAACAAATCAGTTTCAATTCTTTATTCATAAATAGTCAACAGATTATCATGATTCAGAATTTTAATATATGCATATAATACATAAGAAATCGACAAATGTGTTCATGGTGTTTCTTTTTCTTGTGAAAGACTGCAATGGCCCATTCCTTGATCTTTGAGAACAACTATCATATTAGTTAAATTAGGATATTTATTTTGAAAACACAAAACATTAACTCTTAAGATATTTAATTTAGAAATCATTACTCCTCAAACTTAATAATGTTCATGGGTGCAATTCCTCTGGGTCTCTTACCTCTAATTCTGATTATTTTGAGGGGTGCGTTTTTTCCCTCCTCTGCATTTTGAGGAGTATCATTTCCACTCCCCTCATAAGCATTTCGAGGAGTGCGATTTTTAGCACTCCTGGGTTTTTAAAAAACAAAGGTCTGCCATATAACTGTAAATAAAATGTGTTGAATGCGCCGTTAAATAAACCATTTCCTTCCTTCCTTCCAGTAATCGTGTCACAAGTAGGTCACCTGAATAGGATCATAATGAAAGTAGAGATATCTCGAGATATCTTTTAGAACTGGTACTGCCGAGGCATTCCAACAAAAGTAAGTGTTAATCGGTACTTCTTGTGTTTGATTGTCATGCAGGGTTCCCGTTCAAGAGCAATGAATGAATGAATCTTTAATGACACCCCCAGCACGAACAATTGTTTAAGAGCAGATCAAAAGAACCATGTTCTGCTATGAAAAGATATGGTTTGCCATAAGACAATAAATTATTATAGAGGGTTTGGGACAGTATGTGAGATGTAAAGCTCGGCCGTATTAAAATTTCAGGTTTGGTATCGGTACTTTGGGGGTGATTTACCTCAGTATCGGTACGGTATTCGGTATTGTATCAATACCGATGTCGAGCAGTATTTTTGGTATACTCTGCTTTAAATACATGCCCGAGTTAAGTCTCACCTGCTAATTTCATCTAAATAAAATTAAATTCCATACACAAGGCCCTCACCTCTCTTCTTTTCAGCTATCTTGTCTTCATCAGATATACTGTCAGTGCTTTACAAAATGGCGGATAACATTTTTTGAATACTGAAATTTCGGTATTTTGAAATTTGCTTGATACGGTAAATCGGTATCAACATGATACCGATACCGAGTGGTACATACAGTATACCGCCCAGCTCTAGTGAGATGTATTTTAGAGTATCATAAAATTAAAATATAACAGAATCACAAGTTAAATAAAAATTGACCTGTGGTGTTTTGGGGGTAATTCTTTCTCACAAGTGAAACAGGCTGCTAGGTACTGGGTTCAGATCCCAGTTGAGGCATGGGATTTTTAATTCAGATACCAACTCCCAACCCTGAGTGAGTGCTCCGCAAGGCTCAGTGGGTAGGCGTAAACCACTTGCACTGACCAGTGATCCATAACTGGTTCAACAAAGGCCATGGTTTGTGCTATCCTGCCTGTGGGAAGCGCAAATAAAAGATCCCTTGCTGCTAATCGGAAAGAGTAGTCCATGTAGTGGCGACAGCGGGTTTCCTCTCAAAATCTGTGTGGTCCTTAACCATATGTCTGACGCCATATAACCGTAAATAAAATGTGTTGAGTGCGTCGTTAAATAAAACATTTCTTTCTTTCTCACAAGTGAATTTCTATTTCACCTGTTAGGTCTAAATAATTTGGACAGCTTTTCACAAGCTGCAATTTTGAGCCCTGTAATCATATTGACAGAGTATAATTTTACAAGTTTATGATTGTGAATTCAATCAGACAAGACTCATTATAACTAGGGGAAGCTGATGATCACAGACCAGGAATGAAAAGAAGAAGGCTAGGGGCTTAAAGCACGGTCGGTCTGGGATCAATACCCGTCGGTGGGACCACTGGGCTATTTCTTGCTACAGTCAGTGTATCACGACAGGTATATAAAAGGCTGTGGTATGTGCTATCCTGTGTGGGATGATGCATACATGAGCCCTTGCTACTAATGGAAAATGTAGTGGATTTCTGCTTCTAAGACTATATACATGAAATTTGCCAAATGTTTGACATCCAATAGCTAATGCTTGATAAATCAATGTGCTTTAGTAGTGTTGTTAAACAAAACAAATTTTTTAACAATATAACTATTATAAAACATAAAATTCATTTTGCAAACCGAGTTACAGAATACAAATTTAAAAAAAACCCTGAATCTTGTTACTTTTATTATACTTATGGAAATATATATAACATAGTAACAGCAAATATTGACTGCCATATAATCATATTCACAGAGTATAAGTTCACATATTTATAATTGTACACATAATCAGGTCAGGTCAGGTCATAGGGCTTTACGTACACATTCAGAGCAAGCTGTTGTAGCACACACCTGTCCTGGGCCAAGGTCAGCTCCTCTGTTCAGGACAGGATACATAATCAGATAAAGACTCCTTTATAACAAACATAATCAGACCACGGCCTATAACGAGAACTGTCACTGTCGCTCCCCTTCACTCCTCTGAGACCAGTTCAAGAAAAGTAATTTTTAGCTGCCCTTAGCATGTGCATTTATACATGTATGGTATTGGGGCAGGGTGTAGCCCAGTGGTAAAGTGTTCGCTTGATACGCGGTCGGTCTAGGATCGATCCCTGTCATTGGACCCATTGGGCTGTTTCTCGTTCCAGCCAGTGCTCCACAATTGGTATGTACTATCCTGTCTGTGGGATGTTGCATATAAAAGATCCCTTGCTGCTGATCGAAAAGAGTAGCCCATGAAGTGGCGACAGAGGGTTTATTCTCTCAATATCTGTGTGGTCCTTAACCATATGTCTGACGCCATATAACCGTAAATAAAATGTGTTGAGTGCGTCGTTAAATAAAACATTTCCTTCCTTCCTCATATAGTATCAATATGGTCATATCTTAAATGACTCCCCATAATCTATGTTACAGGACCTTTTAATCACTCCTCTAACTTACTCTTTACTTTGGGGTCTGCATAATCACTACACTTATTATTATTATGTTTTTATTATTATTAAATTATTCTTCTTTACAGAATGAATTGGATAACATATTAACATGCCTACATCCAATTAAGGTTCAAGCACATATCTTCCGGGCACAATCTCTGATTTAGGCAGTGACTGGGTCCGGGACAAGGGGGTGGGGGGTGGGGGGTGGGGGTGGGGGGTGAATTGGAAATGGACAGAATTTTGGAATAGCAATTAGTGAAAAAGAGATATATATATACATGTATATATATATATATATATATATATATATATATATATATATATATATATATATATATATATATAGAAAATCCTTCTATGTTGCTGGCACCTCTCCTCTAAAGTAGCAAGGGGACTTGAGATAATATATTTTATAAAAAGAAAAAGTCAGAAGCCTCCTTTAAAAGTCATATATCCCTCTTTAATTCAAATTTTCGCCTGTTCAGGCTTCATCAGGGAAATCTGTTGACAAAAATAAACAGATACATATCTGTGCTATTGACTCGGTTGACAATGAAACACTTCTACTTAAAAAAGAGACATTCTGGATGTGTAATTTGGGAACAATTTTCAAGGGACTTAATTCCAGAAAGGATTTCAATTCCTCTCACACTTATGAAAAGTAATTTGGACTGAAACAGAATACATGCATAAACTGTTTGTTTTAAAGTGATTTTTATTATCATTACAGTTTTACCCCCACCCCCCACCCCCATCTCTTTCATTCATTTAATTAGCTTTATTTTATTTTATTTTATTTTATTTATTTATATCATTTATTTTGTTCTGATTTATTCACTCATTTATTAATTTATATTTGTTAATTAATTCACTCATATTAAGTATTCACCCACCCACCCCACCCCCTTTTGTATCACTGTTATTTTACCTTTGTTAGTTTTACAAGACCTTTAATCTCTTACCAGCAGTTTACTCTGCAGTTTTTACTGAGTTGTACTCACTCCTACATTCTCAGCTTCATAGCTTGTTTTTAGTGGTTGTTTACCTCGCATTAGGTTTATTTCATTTATTCTATTCATGTTTTCATGCAGGACGGTTTGATTTCTTTTAGCTTAGTTTTAAAGTAAGTTTCTTTTTATGTTTTAAGATTATTTTATTAAATTTTAATTTTAATAAATATATTATTATTAGCTGAGCTAGCTCAGTAATTATTTTTATCTAAAGTTACGTTATATTTAGGCCTAATATTAGTAAGATGTTTTATTTTATTTTACACATATACTCAAGTATCTTTTCATCTTTATTACTTGTAAATTATCCGGGTAATTCCTTTTATGTATTCAGATTGTTTTTGCTATTGGTTGATCCATTTATGCATTCATTCGTTCATTATTATTTTGTTCATTATTTTGTTTTTTATTTACCCTTAATTATTATTTTAATCCGCCTACCCACACTTCGTTTTACCTGTCATTGTGTTACCATACTTTTAATCTTTGATCAGCAGTTTGTTTTGCAACTTTTATCTTAATTTTAGTTACAGCTTTAACTCTGTTTTTGTTGGTGCTTTTATGTGCGTATTTTTATTTTTGTCAACAGATTTCCCTGATGAAGCCTGAACAGGCGAAAATTTGAATTAAAGAGGGATATATGACTTTTAAAGGAGGCTTCTGACTTCTTTTTTTTTTTAAATATATATATATATATATATATATATATATATGTATATATTTTTTTTTTTTTTTTTTTTTTAAATTAAAAGTTAACTAGCCAAAAATAAAAAGGAATTGACTGCTCAGCCAAATATTTTTATAATTTAGAAAATTTTAGGACAGTCCAAAAATAAATGAGAAAAAGAAGAGAGAATTGGGCAATTTTTACATAAAATTTAGAACGAAGGTCTAAAAGTTTAAAGTATGATCTATATGTCCTCGTGTGTGGCGTCGTTAAGGCCGTTAGGGTGCACAGCTTGTAGGGACGAGATGGGTTGCATCCCATCAAGAAAACCCCTAGAGTGATGGTCATTAGATATGGATGGTCTAGTGCTGTGTGGAAATACAGTTCTTGAGAAGCCAGGTCCGTCTGAACAAGAGAGTATCAGACTAGGGTGTAGTCCAGTCATCATGGTTAGAATAGTGGTGTGGACGGGCCTGCCTCCAGAGGATGTAAGATGGTACTACCCCACTTCCTATTTCTTCTTAGAGTGGGGTGGTCAATCTTCCAGTGCTGCTAGGACATGCTCGGACAGGTAGAGACTAAACACGAACAACCATGGTGTTCTGCAGAATGGCCGTCATACGAGTCACACAAAAAAATCAAGTCAACATAATAAGACGGAGAAATGACATGGAGGCGAGGAATCTCGCTAAAAAAGAATCCAACTTGGTGGTGCAGGCTGTTGAAACAAGAAGCGTTTTAGCTTTCAATCAGTTCCAGTGGCAGCTCCAGACTGGGAATGCTTCTTAATACAGAATTACAAATTAATACAAAGACTGAGTCATTAGGTTGTGCCATTTGAAAGTTGACCATGTAAATTACTGGCAGTCAGTCCCACATTACATCTCTGCATTTTATACAGGCATAGCTACTCCATAGCCATGATGGTAAACTTAAACACCACTAGAGAATATTGATTTATTAATCATCGGCTATTGGATGTCAAACATTTGGTAATTTGATATATACAGTATAACCTCGATTTACCGCCAACTAATGTACCAATGTGATTTTGGCATTATATCGAGTTGGCGGTATAGTGAGGGTGCCTTGGGTTTACTACCAAACATATTTTTTTTGAAGTTGCTAAATGTCAACAGAATGTCATGTTTTAAATAAAACTAGCAGGCAGTAACTAAAATAAAATAAAAATAACAACCATGTAAGAAATTATTAAATATTTTATGTACATGTATGTCTTAGAGAGGAAATCTGCTTCATTTTTCCATTAGTAGCATAGGAATCTTTTACATGCGCCATCCCACAGACAGGATAGCACATGCAGTCAAGATTGTTGCACTGGCTGGAACAAGAAATAGCCCGATGGGTCCACCGACGGGGATTGATCCTAGTCTGACTGTGCATCAGGTGAGCACTTTACCCCTGGGCTGCATTCCGCCCCTTGGTGGTGCAGTAGACCTAGCATCAGGTTTGGGTTTGTATTCCAGTACAGTTCCAGTACACTTCCAGTACAGTTCCAGTACAGTTCCAGTCAGGTGCAGATCCATGATTTGTAAATGGAAAGTAGGGACCTGTAATATTAAGGTACCGTAATAAACACATGTAGTTTACTGGCATTTAAAAGAAGACTCGTTACCTTATTATAAGACAGTTAATTATGTGACCAAATCTAGCGGGTGGGTGGGCCTCATGCACCCCCCCTGCACCCCCCCAAACCTAAAATGCCACAGGTCTGTCAATCAAGAGTGAGTTAAATGATGACCAGTAAAACTCAAGCCATGCCAGTGTGGGCAATCCCCTCTCCCACCCACCCCAAACCTTTTCCTAGACCTGTTCTGGACAGAGGAGCCAGCGAGAGTCGACACCTGCACCCATTACAGGCGGGGGGGGGGGGGGGGGGGGGGGGGGGGGATGTAGCCCAGTGGTACAGCGCTCTCTCGATGCGTGGTCGGTGTGGGATCGATCCCCATCAGTGGGCCCATTGGGCTATTTCTCGTTTCAGCCAGTGCACCACCACGACTGGTATATCAAAGGCCATGGTATGTACTACCCTGTCTGTGGAATGGTGCATATAAAAGATCCCTTGCTGCTAATCGAAAAGAGTAGCCCATGAAGTGGCGACAGCGGGTTCTCTCTCAATATATGTGTGGTCCTTAATCATATGTCTGACACCATATAACCATAAATAAAATGTGTTGAGTGCATCATTAACTAAAACATTTCCTTCCATTACAGGCATGTACTACAACTCCTTGTTCTGAATGTGCAAATTAAACCCTATGACGTGATCTGACCTGACCTTGGTCATATCTGACTTATCAATTCGTACAAGATCATCAAATCTTGCATACATTAGAACTTGGAATAACAATGTATTCCCTTTTTAACAAAGAACAATAACTTCATTAATAAGAGAGAAAGGAAGGAAATGTTTTATTTAACAACACACTTATAGTGATTTCCCTAGAAATTAAACAAGGCATGGTAGACCAAACACTTTTGGGGCACTTGTTTTTCATTAAAAATACACAAAAATCAATTTAAATAAACATTAATGTAATTTATATGATTACTTTAATAAATGAATTGCCAAATATATAAAAGGCATACTTCATTCATTAATAATACCTTTTTGGGTGTTTTATAAAGTCAGTTTTAGAATTAATTATTGAAAAAGGCTTGTTTAATCTCAGGGCAGCATGGCACTGATTGAGGCAAGATGGTTCTAGACGACTGAGGCATGGTACTGCACCATGCTAAAACAAGCTAGGGAAAACACTAACTTAACACATTTTATTTATTGTTATATGGTGTCGGACATATGGTTAAGGACCACACAGATATTGATGGAGGAAACCCACTGTCGCCACTTCATAGGCTACTCTTTTCGATTAGCAGCAAGGGATTTTTTATATGCACCATCCCATAGACAGGATAGCACATACCAGTCATGGTCCACTGGCTGGAACGAGAAATAGCCCTATGGGCCCACTGGCAGGGATCGATCCCAAACAGACCGCGCATCAAGCGAGCGTTTTACCACTGGGTTACATCTCACCTCCCCTAATCAGAGAGTACCTTCTTCAGTGATGTCATCGGCCTCGGTGGCGTCGTGGTTAGGCCATTGGTCTACAGGCTGGTAGGTACTGGGTTCAGATCCCAGTCGAGGCATGGGATTTTTAATCCAGATACCGACTCCATACCCTGAGTGAGTGCTCCGCAAGGCTCAATGGGTAGGTGTAAACCACTTGCACCGACCAGTGATCCATAACTGGTTCAACAAAGGCCATGGTTTGTGCTATCCTACCTGTGGGAAGCGCAAATAAAAGATCACTTGCTGCCTGTCGTAAAAGCCTAGCCTATGTGGCGACAGTGGGTTTCCTCTAAAAAAAATAGTGTCAGAATGACCATATGTTTGACGTCCAATAGCCGATGATAAGATAAAAAATCAATGTGCTCTAGTGGTGTCGTTAAATAAAACAGATTTCTTCTTCTTCCTTCTTCATTGAACGTAGCATCAGCAGTAGTTGATCCAAAATAATCATTCACATAATACATTCATTAATAATTGTGTCACACTGTGCATCTCCGTCAAACTACTGGAGGGGCATATCATTTCATTTTAACTTATTTTCGTGGTTCGATCCAATTAAGGTTCAAGCATGCTGTCCTGGATACACACACACCTCAGCTATCTGGGCTGTCTGTCTAGGGC
>NC_054712.1:35726265-35731265 GCF_016097555.1 Gigantopelta aegis
CCATGTTGCACCCAGCCCCCAACATTCTGCACCCAGCCCCCCCCTCCACCAGCCCCCTCCATTCTGCATCCAGCCCCCTCTGTTCTGCACCCAGCCCCCACCGTTCTGCACCCAGCTCCCTCTGTTCTGCACCCAGCCCCCACCATTCTGCACCCAGCCCCCTCCATGCTGTACCCATCCCCCACTCTTCTGCACCCAACCCCCTCCATGCTGCACCCAGCCCCCTCCGTTCTGCACCCAGCCCCCTCCGCTTTGCACCCAGCCCCCTCCATGCTGCACCCAGCCCCTACCGTTCTGCACCCAGCCCCCTCTGTGCTGCCCCTACCGTTCTGCACCCAGCCCCCTCTACCGTTCTGCACCCCCTCCGCCACCTCCATTCTGCACCAAGCCCCCTCAGTGTTGTACCCAGCCCCCTCTGTTCTGCACCCAGCCCCCTCTGTGCTGCACCCAGCCCCCTCCATTCTGTACCCAGCCCCCTCAGTGTTGTACCCAGCCCCCTCCAAGCTGCACCCAACCCCCCTCCGTGTTGCACCCAGCCCCCCTCTGTGCTGCACCCACCAAACTACACCTAGCCCCACTCCGTGCTGCATGTCACTGTCTGATCTTAAACGACATTAAAACTATAAACTGCCGTAAAGCGTTTTACGATTATTTACATGTCTTGCTGGCAGGTTATTCATGAGGCGCTAAGTTTTACTTTCTCCTCGTGTAACCTGGCGTCACATGCCTTAGGTAAGCTTTTTGTGTTTTTATGGCAAACGTTTATTGTTATCCAGTAGTAAATATGTTACATTCTGCTTTGATTTACATCTTTCATGATTAGTGTGTGGGGTCTGAAATGTCATTGTTTAATGAATGATGTGAAGTGTTTTTAATATCACGATGTGCAGATGTGTGTAAATAACATTGGAAATTATAAACAGACGACGACGTTTCAGTACATCTATTAATCCATCCAATAATCCATTCAAATTATAAATAGACGATGTTTAAATACATTCATTAATCCACCCAATAATCTGTGCATCAATCCATTCATTCATGCATCTATCATTCATTCATTTATTCATCCATCCATCTTTCTATCCATCTATCTATTTGTCCATCCATCCATCTTTCCATCAGTTTACCCATCTATCCATTCATCTTTTCATATAATCATCCATCCATCATTTTCCATCCATCCATCCATCTTTCCATCCATCCAGCCTTTCAACCATTCATCCATCCATCTATCCATCCATCTACCCATCTACCCATCCATCCATCCATCCATCCATCCATCCATCCATCCATCCATCCATCCATCCCATCCCATCCCATCCAGCCATCCAGCCATCCAGCCATCCAGCCATCCAGCCATCCAGCCATACATTCATCCATCCATCCATCCATCCATCCATCCATCCAATAGCATCCATAAATTTTTCCATTCATCTATATTTCCACCCATGCAACCATCCATCTTTCCACACGTCCACCCATCTATCTATATATTCATTCATCTTTCCATCCATCCAGCTATTCATTCATCCAGTTTTCCATCCATCCATTTATTCTTCCTTCCATCAACATATTCATTCATTGATCTTTCCATTCAGCCATTCAGCCAGCCAGCCAGCCAGCCATACATCTAGTCATTCAGTCATCCACCCAAAACCCCATCAATCCATTCAGCCATCCATCCATCATTTTCCATCCACACATACATCCATCCGGCCATCCATCCATTCAAAAACCATAGATCTACATCTTTATCCACCTGTCCATCCATCCATCCATCCAGAAACCATCTACATTTTTATCCATCATGCATTATCAATCCATCTATGCATCCATCCCATATTCATCCCATATCCTTCCATCCATCTATCCATCCATCCAATCATCCATTCAATCTTATCCATCCATCCACCCATCTGTCTATCTAAAACCCATCTGCTTCTTCATCCATCGTCTATCCATCAATCAGTTTTTACATTCATCCATCCATCCATCCATTCGTTCATTCATTTGTTTGTTCCTTCGTTTGTTCATTCGTTCATTCATTCATTCATTCATCCATCTACCAATAACCATCAAACTGACCTTGAGAAGTCAAAATGATTCATGCATTTTTAGCATTAATATAAAGATACACTCATCACCTTTAAACTATTTATACATAAAGTTTTAAAAGAGAAGTCTCTAGACTATAGGGTGTTTAACACCAAATAAAATCCCATAGTTGACCATAGTAACATATGGGGCTTTATTATCCACATGTTTCAACATAACCAAGTTAATAATAATCGTACGAAGCACATGTGTAATAACAAGTGTAATGACATAACTGTGGAAAGCGACGTCATAACATGACGTTGCTTTTCCAGTCCTAGCTCAGACTGTGCATTTGAAATATGACATCATTTCGTTGTCTCCTACTTGTGGCTGAAACATTTTGAGTTGGGTCTTGTTCATAAAGAAAACAAGAATAATAATATGGATGATAAAGAAATTATTACACTCGAGTGTGAGTCGTACTGATTTTATCCACAAATATTACCCTTGCTCTCGCTTGGGCAATACAAAAATCCTGACACTTGTTTCATAAAATCAGTACGACACACAAGCTTGTGTAATAGTCTCTATGTAACAGTTACATGCAACATATCAATCAACATACACACAACATATATAAATACTAGAACACCTCCCCCTTGAAATAAATCACAGAAAATAGGGGTCAAGCTGCTAGTTTCTGAGATAACAGGGAGTGTCCTTCACAACTGTTGTCCCGCACAAAAATTGACAAGCTTATTTTTATGACATCCCACCTATCTTTCATGCATCACAGTACGTGGTACACTAACACTGGTTCAAATCAAATCACAGCACGTTTTTGGTCATATAAAACAACACTTTATTACAACAAGTCCTGTCACATATGTCAATAATGACATTCAAGGAACCATGAAGTGCTGTATCAAAAGTTGGGTGCACCTCGAACTTTGACCTGGACGAGATGCTATTTGGTAGACTACTACCTATAACACTCACTGTTGGTTCTTGCAAGTACTGGGATGCAAAAGCTAGTACCTACCAATTTTCAGGCAAGTGGCTTAACCACCAAGACAGTTGGAAATTAGTTTTTGTTCTAGTCAAACATAACCAATGTTGGAATGGTTTGTTTTGTTTAACATTTAGTATTAAAGAGGAAACCCACTACATTTTTCAGTGAGTAGCAAGAAATCTTTTATAGACATACTGCAGCCTTTGATATACCAGGGCGGGATGTAGCCCAGTGGTAAAGCATTCACTTGATGTGCGGTCAGTGTGGGATCGATCCCCGTCGGTGGGCCCATTGGGTTATTTCTTGTTCTAGCCAGTACACCACGACTGGTATATCAAAGGACATGGTATGTGCTATCCTGTCTGTGGGATGGTGCATATAAAAGATCCCTTGCTGCTAATCGAAAAGAATAGCCCATGAAGTGGCGACAGCGGGTTTCCTCAACATGTATATATCTGTGTTGTCCTTAACCATATGTCTGACGCCATATAAGCGTAAATAAAATATATTGAGTGCATCATTAAATAAAACCATTTCTTTGCTATTGGCAGGTATTGCTGTTTTATTTATATGGTCGTTACTTTCAAACTAGTTTCAAAGAGTAGCCCATGAAGTGGCAACAGCGGGTTTCCTCTCTATATATCTGTATGGTCCTTAACCATATGTCTGATGCCATATAACCGTAAATAAAATGTGTTGAGTGCATCGTTAAATAAAACATTTCCTTCCTTCCTTTGATATACTAATGGGCCCGCCGACGGGTATTGATCCTAGATTCACAGTGCATCAGACAGGGGCTTTACCACTGGGCTACGTCCAGACCCATTAATGTTGGAATACAGAATCCCTTTAATTGGGGCAGGACGTAGCCAAGTGGTACAGCGCTCGCTTGATGCACGGTTGGTGTGGGATCGATCCCCATTGGTGAGCCCATTGGGCTATTTCTCATTCCATCCAGTGCACCACGACTAGTATATCAAAGGCCATGGTATGTGCTACCCTGTCTGTGGGATGGTTCATATAAAAGATCCCTTGCTGCTTGTTGAAAAGAGTAGCTCACGAAGTGGCGACAGCGGGTTTCCTCTCTCAATGTCTGTGTGGTCCTTAACCATATGTCTGACGCCATATAACTGTGAATAAAATGTGTTGAGTGCATCGTTAAATAAAACATTTCCTTCCTTCCCTTTAATTCTAGAATGAAGTAGATAGAATGGTTTCAGTCAAATGGCCAGTTCATTATGATCTCGTCAGAATTGATGAGATGCTCGTCGGATACATTCTCTATGTGCTATTCAGTCATCATCATCACCATTAAAACCATCATCATCAAGTTGCAATCAGGTAGGTTGTGAAAGTTTTAATTAAATTGTGATGTTTTTATCCACCGACATTGATTGGCTAATTTTGGACCAATCAGAGGACAGCAAATGTCTAATGACATGCTGGTTGATTGTTTGTCAAGATAAGCACACATTTGACAGTTATTTGCAGTTATTCAGTTTATGAGGTGTGGCATATTGGTTTTTCCTCTCATTTCATTTCCACAGGGCAGAGATCTGTAAGTACATGTACTGGAAATTGTCTATCCATTTCATTTGAATATTTACACTCCACCCGTCCATGTTTCCATTCATCCGTCTGTCCATCCATCCATCCATCCATCATCCATTCATCTAGCCAATAATCTACCCATCCATTGTTTTATACATCCAGCCATCCATCCATCCATCCATTCATCTAGCCAATAATCCATCCATCCATTGTGTCATATATCCAGCAATTCAACCATCCATCCATCCATCCATCCATCCATCCATGTTGTATGTTTTTTGTATTTGATGTTAGATCTTTCCTTCTCCTTTCATTTAAACACTAAGGCATATTTTTGACTATTATAACCGTTTTTGAAAACTTAAATCATACTTTACTTAGATTTTATTGTTTAGAT